>NW_024571128.1:0-10000 GCF_018345385.1 Vulpes lagopus | reverse complement strand
GAAAGTAGTTATTAAAGTTGATGCTAAAATACTGTATATTAACAGATATATACACAATAAGTGAATTCATAAAGAAACTCAAAATGATTATTAAATGAATCAAAGATATTATCCATCCTCCCAAACCTGGAATATATGGTAAAATTCTACATGCAGAGGCATTATAAAAAAAAATTAAATACTTAATGTCAGTAATATTACATGTTATAAATATATTAAACTAAATAAATCTTTATCAGTTTCGTCATCTTGTTCAGAAAATAAACACAAGCAGTTTCGTTTCTACCATTTTTGTAATTGATTGTATTCTTATTCAAGATAACCAAAATAGGGATCCCTGGGTGGCGCGGCGGTTTGGCGCCTGCCTTTGGCCCGGGGCGCGATCCTGGAGACCCGGGATCGAATCCCACATCGGGCTCCCGGTGCATGGAGCCTGCTTCTCCCTCCGCCTGTGTCTCTGCCTCTCTCTCTCTCTCTGTGACTATCATAAATAAATAAAAATTAAAAAAAAAAGTGTCAAGATAACCAAAATATCATGCCCTTCTATAACTAAAGGCATTAGGTTTCAAGACATAGATTTTTATCAATGACCATTAAGATAGTAGTGTTGAATTCTCTCTCATTCTTTATTTTACAAGGCATCACCCTATATTACTTTAGGATTATAATGGCCTTTGTACATAACTGAGCTACATATATTAATGCTACAGTTTTTTTTAGTGGTGCTAACGGAAGTCCTTTTATAAGTACAAACTCCACTGTGAAATTATCATTCAGATACAGACTAAAGTGTGTGAAAGACAAGATTAGACTATTAGCCCTCAAAAATTTTTTGTGAATTTCTTTTACCAGTCTCTCCTCAAAACATTATCCTAAAGCATCTTCTCTGGAAGAATGCAAGTTTTTATTATAGTAATTTGGAGTAAATATTTTGGAATGTGAGGCTCTCTCTGTAAAAGGCTGACCCAACAGTGTGGTTCTAGGCAGCCAGAGAGCAACAGAAGATTTCAATATACAATAACACTTAAGAATTCTCATTTAGAGTTTTTTTGTGTGTGTGTTTTTACACTAAATGAGCCATACTTCTTGCAACCCCAATACTCTGCTGTCCAATATCTTTTCATCTAAAGACGTCACCTTGTGGAAGCTTGTTCTGGAATCTCTTTCCTACTGCTAAAACAACCCCAGGAGTTCCCATTCCCATTGCTTACTTGGGGAAAATAGACCTGCATTTCCTGACGGAATTTTGAATATACTTTCCATAGAAACTAGGTTATGAGTTGTGGTTACTAACAATAGAAATGTTGCCTGATATATTTCTCAATGAGAAATATATTTCTCAATATATTTCTCTATGACATTATGGTAAATAGTATTTGTGAACTTGCTTCAACAATTAATCACCTTGTAAGGTATTGTTTATAAGAGGAATTTTAAAAATCTGCATTTCAAAGTGCTAAACTTCTTTGCAGGCAGCTTTTGGAACATAACAAAAATGTTAGTGGGGGAATATGCTAAATTTATATCCATCAATGAGAATATTCTACCATAATGTTGACCACAATATAATAAACTATTTGTTAGCTTTAACTGCACTGAATTCAGTGACTGAGAAAATTGAGTCTGAGTGTTTACAGCTACTTTTAATTTCTCATTAGTGCTTGTTTTAAAAACACAGGAACAGTGAAATACAGTGAAATACATCAAATACACTTGGCTAAAATCTTGAAGGGGGAAATTGAAACATCAAAATAATTCAACTGAAAAAAATTAATAATAGATAGATTTAATTTACCAAAAATATCACTAATGAGTTACAGACCGCTAAAAGTTAACTATTGGGTGGTAGTAGAGAGGGGAATGAGTCAATACGTAAACTATTAAAGGATGAAGAAATTTAGCATTTTTCTTATCAGCAAGCACATATATATATATATATATATATATATATATAAACACTATTTTAAAAATCTGGCAAGAAAAAACACTTATTAAAGGATATTCACTCAAGTTCTTTCCATCATCCAAGAACCATGCTACAATTACTTTATTACAACATCTCAGGTTTTGAAATTTTATTAAGAATGAAAGAAATAGGAGGTGGGCAAGATGGCGGAGGAGTAGGGTCTCCAAGTCACCTGTCCTCAGCAAATTACCTAGAAAACCATCCAATCATCCTGAAAACCTACGAATTCGGCCTGAGATTTAAAGAGAGACCAGCTGGAACGCTACAGTGAGAAGAGTTCGCGCTTCTATCAAGGTAGGAAGACGGGGAAAAAGAAATAAAGAAACAAAAGGCCTCCAAGGGGGAGGGGCCCCACGAGGAGCCGGGCTGAGGCCGGGGCGAGTGTCCCCAGGACAGGAGAGCCCCGGCCCGGAGGAGCAGGAGCTGCACCAACCTTCCCCGCGGAAAGGGGCTCCCCGGGAATTGGAGCAGGATCCCCAGAAAGGCGGGGACGCCCTCGGGCTCCCTGGGACAGTAACAGAGGAACTGCGCCCCGGGGAGTGCGCCGAGCTCCCTAAGGGCTGCAGCGCTGGGCGGGGCCCGGAGCAGCTCGGAGGGGCTCGGGCGGCGGCTCCGCGGAGGGGGCTGCGGGGCTCCGGGAACAGCTCAGCGGCGGCGGCTCGGGCGGAGGAGGAGGCTCCGCGCGGAGGGGGCTGCGCGGCTCCGGGAACAGCTCGGAGGGGCTCGGGCGGCGGCTCCGCGGAGGGGGCTGCACGGCTCCGGGAACAGCTCAGCGGCGGCGGCTCGGGCGGAGGAAGAAGCTCCGCGCGGAGGGGGCTGCGCGGCTCCGGGAACAGCTCGGAGGGGCTCGGGCGGCGGCTCCGCGGAGGGGGCTGCGCGGCTCCGGGAACAGCTCAGCGGCGGCGGCTCGCGCAGAGGAAGAAGCTCCGCGCGGAGGGGGCTGCGCGGCTCCGGGAACAGCTCGGAGAGGCTTGGGCGGCGGCTCCGCGGAGGGGGCTGCACCGCCGGGAGCGCGAATCCAACAGCGCAGGCCCCGGAGCACAGGGCGCCGGGACACAGCCCAGGATCCGGCCTCCCCCGGGACAGGCAGAGGCCGGGAGGGCCCAGGACAGCAAGGACGCTCCTGCCTGGAACTGAGCAGATCAGCGGCCCCGCCCCGGAGCCCCCAGGCCCTGCAGAAGGAGAGCCCCGGAGCTACTGCGGGGGCTGGATCCAGGGTCCCAGAGCTGCCCCCGCCACTGTGGCTTCCTCCCGGGGCCTCACGGGGTCAACAACCCCCACCGAGCCCTGCACCAGGCAGGGGCAGAGCAGCTCCCCCAAGTGCCAACACCTGAGAATCAGCACAGCAGGCCCCTCCCCCAGAAGACCAGCGAGACGGACCAGTTCCAAGGGAAGTCAAGGGACTTAAACTACACAGAATTGGAAGATACTCCCCCGTGGTTTTTTTTGTTTTTTGTTTTTTTGTTTTTGTTTTTGTTTTTTTTTTGTTTTTTTTTTTTGTTTTGTTTTGTGCTTTTTTTTCTCTCTTTCTTCTTGATTTCTGATTGCTTCCCCCACCCCCCCCTTTTTTCTTTTTTCTCCTTTCTTTCTTTTTCTTTCTTTTTCTTCTCTTTTTCCCCTATTTTTTTCTTCTTTCTCTTTTTTCTTTTTCTCTTTTCTTTCCTTCTCTCTCTTTTTCTCCTTTTCCCAATACAACTTGTTTTTGGCCACTCTGCACTGAGCAAAATGACTAGAAGGAAAACCCCTCAAAAAAAAGAATCAGAAACAGCCCACTCTCCCACAGAGTTACAAAATATGGATTACAATTCAATGTCAGAAAGCCAATTCAGAAGCACTATTTTACAGCTACTGGTGGCTCTAGAAAAAACCATAAAGGACTCAAGAGACTTCATGACTGCAGAATTTAGATCTAATCAGGCAGAAATTAAAAATCAATTAAATGAGATGCAATCCAAGCTAGAAGTCCTAACGACGAGGCTTGACGAGGTGGAAGAACGAGTGAGTGACATAGAAGACAAGTTGATGGCAAAGAGGGAAATTGAGGAAAAAAGAGACAGGCAATTAAAAGACCATGAGGATAGATTAAGGGAAATAAATGACAGCCTGAGGAAGAAAAACCTACGTTTAATTGGGGTTCCCGAGGGCGCGGAAAGGGACAGAGGGCCAGAATATGTATTTGAACAAATCCTAGCTGAAAACTTTCCGAATCTGGGAAGGGAAACAGGCATTCAGATCCAGGAAATAGAGAGATCCCCCCCTAAAATCAACAAAAACCGTTCAACACCTCGACATTTAATAGTGAAGCTTGCAAATTCCAAAGATAAGGAGAAGATCCTTAAAGCAGCAAGAGAAAAAAAGTCCCTGACTTTTATGGGGAGGAATATTAGGGTAACAGCAGACCTCTCCACAGAGACCTGGCAGGCCAGAAAGGGCTGGCAGGATATATTCAGGGTCCTAAATGAAAAGAACATGCAACCAAGAATACTTTACCCCGCAAGGCTTTCATTCAAAATGGAAGGAGAGATAAAGAGCTTCCAAGACAGGCAGGAACTGAAAGAATATGTAACCTCCAAACCAGCTCTGCAAGAAATTTTAAGGGGGACTCTTAAAATTCCCCTTTAAGAAGAAGTTCAGTGGAACAATCCACAAAAACAAGGACTGAATAGATATGATGACACTAAACTCATATCTATCAATAGTAACTCTGAATGTGAACGGGCTTAATGACCCCATCAAAAGGCGCAGGGTTTCAGACTGGATAAAAAAGCAGGACCCATCTATTTGCTGTCTACAAGAGACTCATTTTAGACAGAAGGACACCTACAACCTGAAAATAAAAGGTTGGAGAACCATTTACCATTCAAATGGTCCTCAAAAGAAAGCAGGGGTTGCCATCCTTATATCAGATAAATTAAAATTTACCCCGAAGACTATAGTGAGAGATGAAGAGGGACACTATCTCATACTCAAAGGATCTATCCAACAAGAGGACTTAACAATCCTCAATATATATGCCCCGAATGTGGGAGCTGCCAAATATTTAAACCAATTAATAACCAAACTCAAGAAATACCTTGATAATAATACACTTATACTTGGTGACTTCAATCTAGCTCTTTCTACCCTGGATAGGTCTTCTAAGCACAATATCTCCAAAGAAACGAGAGCTTTAAATGATACACTGGACCAGATGGATTTCACAGATATCTACAGAACTTTACATCCAAACTCAACTGAATACACATTCTTCTCAAGTGCACATGGAACTTTCTCCAGAATAGACCACATACTGGGTCACAAATCGGGTCTGAACCGATACCAAAAGATCGGGATAGTCCCCTGTATATTCTCAGACCATAATGCCTTGAAATTAGAACTTAATCACAACAAGAAATATGGAAGGACCACAAACACGTGGAGGTTAAGGACCATCCTGCTAAAAGATGAAAAGGTCAACCAGGAAATTAAGGAAGAATTAAAAAGATTCATGGAAACTAATGAAAATGAAGATACAACCGTTCAAAATCTTTGGGATGCAGCAAAAGCAGTCCTGAGGGGGAAATACATCGCAATACAAGCATACATTCAAAAACTGGAAAGATCTCAAATTCAAAAGCTCACCTTACACATAAAGGAACTAGAGAAAAAGCAACAAATAGACCCCACCCCCAGCAGAAGAAGAGAGTTAATTAAAATTCGAGCAGAACTCAATGATATCGAGACCAAAAGAACTGTGGAACAGATCAACAGAACCAGGAGTTGGTTCTTTGAAAGAATTAATAAGATAGATAAACCATTAGCCAACCTTATTAAAAAGAAGAGAGAGAAGACTCAAATTAATAAAATCATGAATGAGAAAGGGGACATCACTACCAACACCAAGGAAATACAAACGATTTTAAAAACATATTATGAACAGCTGTATGCCAATAAATTAGGCAATCTAGAAGAAATGGACGCATTCCTGGAAAGCCACAAACTACCAAAACTGGAGCAGGAAGAAATAGAAAACCTGAACAGGCCAATAACCAGGGAGGAAATTGAAGCAGTCATCAAAAACCTCCCAAGACACAAGAGTCCAGGGCCAGATGGCTTCCCAGGGGAATTCTATCAAACGTTTAAAGAAGAAATCATACCTATTCTACTAAAGCTGTTTGGAAAGATAGAAAGAGATGGAGTACTTCCAAATTCGTTCTATGAGGCCAGCATCACCTTAATTCCGAAACCAGACAAAGACCCCACCAAAAAGGAGAATTACAGACCAATATCCCTGATGAACATGGATGCAAAAATTCTCAACAAGATACTAGCCAATAGGATCCAACAACACATTAAGAAAATTATTCACCATGACCAAGTAGGATTTATCCCTGGGACACAAGGCTGGTTCAACACTCGTAAAACCATCAATGTGATTCATCATATCAGCAAGAGAAAAACCAAGAACCATATGATACTCTCATTAGATGCAGAGAAAGCATTTGACAAAATACAGCATCCATTCCTGATCAAAACCCTTCAGAGTGTTGGGATAGAGGGAACTTTCCTCGACATCTTAAAAGCCATCTACGAAAAGCCCACAGCAAATATCATTCTCAATGGGGAAGCACTGGGAGCCTTTCCCCTAAGATCAGGAACAAGACAGGGATGTCCACTCTCACCACTGCTGTTCAACATAGTTCTGGAAGTCCTCGCCTCAGCAATCAGACAACAAAAAGACATTAAAGGCATTCAAATTGGCAAAGAAGAAGTCAAACTCTCCCTCTTCGCCGATGACATGATACTCTACATAGAAAACCCAAAAGCCTCCACCCCCAGATTGCTAGAACTCATACAGCAATTTGGTAGCGTGGCAGGATACAAAATCAATGCCCAGAAATCAATGGCATTTCTATACACTAACAATGAGACTGAAGAAAGAGAAATGAAGGAATCAATCCCATTTACAATTGCACCCAAAAGCATAAGATACCTAGGAATAAACCTAACCAAAGAGGTAAAAGATCTATACCCTAAAAACTATAGAACACTTCTGAAAGAAATTGAGGAAGACACAAAGAGATGGAAAAATATTCCATGCTCATGGATTGGCAGAATTAATATTGTAAAAATGTCAATGTTACCCAGGGCAATTTATACGTTTAATGCAATCCCTATCAAAATACCATGGACTTTCTTCAGAGAGTTAGAACAAATTATTTTAAGATTTGTGTGGAATCAGAAAAGACCCCGAATAGCCAGGGGAATTTTAAAAAAGAAAACCTTAGCTCGGGGCATCACAATGCCAGATTTCAGGTTGTATTACAAAGCTGTGGTCATCAAGACAGTGTGGTACTGGCACAAAAACAGACACATAGATCAATGGAACAGAATAGAGAACCCAGAAGTGGACCCTGAAATGTACGGCCATCTAATATTCGATAAAGGAGGAAAGACTATCCATTGGAAGAAAGACAGTCTCTTCAATAAATGGTGCTGGGAAAATTGGACATCCACATGCAGAAGAATGAAACTGGACCACTCTCTTTCACCATACACAAAGATAAACTCAAAATGGATGAGAGATCTAAATGTGAGACAAGATTCCATCAAAATCCTAGAGGAGAACACAGGCAACACCCTTTTTGAACTTGGCCACAGTAACTTCTTGCAAGATACATCCACGAAGGCAAAAGAAACAAAAGCAAAAATGAACTATTGGGACTTCATCAAGATAAGAAGCTTTTGCACAGCAAAGGATACAGTCAACAAAACTAAAAGACAACCTACAGAATGGGAGAAGATATTTGCAAATGACATATCAGATAAAGGGCTAGTTTCCAAAATCTATAAAGAACTTATTAAACTCAACACCAAAGAAACAAACAATCCAATCATGAAATGGGCAAAAGACATGAAGAGAAATCTCACAGAGGAAGACATGGACATGGCCAACATGCACATGAGAAAATGCTCTGCATCACTTGCCATCAGGGAAATACAAATCAAAACCACAATGAGATACCACCTCACACCAGTGAGAATGGGGAAAATTAACAAGGCAGGAAACAACAAATGTTGGAGAGGATGCGGAGAAAAGGGAACCCTCTTACACTGTTGGTGGGAATGTGAACTGGTGCAGCCACTCTGGAAAACTGTGTGGAGGTTCCTCAAAGAGTTAAAAATAGACCTGCCCTACGACCCAGCAATTGCACTGTTGGGGATTTACCCCAAAGATTCAGATGCAATGAAACGTCGGGACACCTGCACCCCGATGTTTCTATCAGCAATGGCCACAATAGCCAAACTGTGGAAGGAGCCTCGGTGTCCATCGAAAGATGAATGGATAAAGAAGATGTGGTTTATGTATACAATGGAATATTACTCAGCAATTAGAAACGACAAATACCCACCATTTGCTTCAACGTGGATGGAACTGGAGGGTATTATGCTGAGTGAAATAAGTCAATCGGAGAAGGACAAACAGTGTATGTTCTCATTCATTTGGGGAATATGAATAATAGTGAAAGGGAATATAAAGGAAGGGAAAAGAAATGTTGGGAAATATCAGGAAGGGAGACAGAACATAAAGACTCCTAACTCGGGGAAACGAACTAGGGGTGGTGGAAGGGGAGGAGGGCGGGTGTTGGAGGGGAATGGGTGACGGGCACTGAGGTGGACACTTGACGGGATGAGCACTGGGTGTTTTTCTGTATGTTGGTAAATTAAACACCAATAAAAGTTAATTAAAAAAAAAAAAAAAAAAAAGAATGAAAGAAATATATTGGAATTATTGGCCGGAACTTGGCAACAGTTATTTCTATATCACCAACTCCTCCTCATCAATCAAGAAATTGTCAGTTTCCTCATGGAGTATATGAAGTTCAGACTGCCTAAATGTCAGTGTAAAAAAGACTTACTCTCTTGGAGATGATGAGCATGTACTTTCACTCTTGCTCATCATTTTCAACCATTTGACCAGATTTTGGTCTTTTCCTTCTGGAAATCTGTGCACACATGAAGTAACAATAAACGACAAAAAAATGCCAGAACTTTCTTTATATTCCAGAGATATGAAATCCCCCAAATGCTGCAAGCAGTAAGCATCTTAAAATAAACTCCAACATTCATTCATTGAAATAATTCAAATAATTTTCTTGAATTGTCCTGATAGTTTTCACGCAAATAATTCAACTTTCAAGAACATTACTATAGACAAAAGATGGCTGCTTGCATTAATATGTAGTATATTCCTTGCTTTGCAAGTTTTCCTAAATAACAAGCCTAAGAGTATCATTATCACTTAACCAATATGTTACGTATCTGATACTTTTGTCCCGATTCTAGAATAATAAAAACTATTTTTATATTTTGTCATTAGGTTTACTTGGACTCACTGATTTTTTTTTAAATAAAAGTGCTAGCATTTTAATATATTGTGTATGCTGCATTTGTTCTTTGAAAATTCATGGATCATTAACATTTTATTTTTTATATCACAGGAAACTTTACAGTGTACAATAATTTTGAGGAAGATTTATTTGACTAATTACTTAACTATCATAAAACCCACTATAAAATTTCATACAAGCATGTGAAATTCCACACTGATCATTTTATTAAAAATATAAACCTATACATGAAAGTATAAATGTATGCATACCTATACTTGTATATACTTAAAATGTGGGACTTAATTTATTATATTGTATAGGTAGGGAGTCCATATTTAATACATTTGTATGCATATGGAAAGTAGGAGAAGGTGTTTTCTTCATGATATTTCCTACAAGAGCACAATGTGTTGTGTTTGTTTAGCACCTGCTGTGCTGCCACATGCCAATTCAGACTCTCCTGCCTTTTCACTTGTACAAACATCAAACAGAAGGGACATTGAGTAGGATTATTTTATTTGAAATATAGTTCCTTATTACTGAGTACCACTGTAAGTCATTATGAAAACCTATTCATCTTTGAAGTTTTAGTTCATCTCCCACTTTATTTTTTTTGAGGGGGGGTGGAAGTGTTTTTATTAGAGCCTTGGTCAGACGGAGT
>NW_024571127.1:0-10827 GCF_018345385.1 Vulpes lagopus | reverse complement strand
GGACGTGGCAAACGCTGTATTTTAACTCAGATTGCGTGAGTACACTCCTGAGCTTCCACACGAATTTTCAACACCTCTTCTGCACCTGGACTGAGGATAGTTGGCAACTCCACCCACAGGGCACCTCGAGCGCGGGAGGGTCCTTCTTTGGCTCAAAAACTCCTCAAAGGTAGCATGACCCCGAATGCAGCTTTCATAGCTGCGTTCTATGGCCGTGGAGATCGCAGCAGCATCTGGGGAAGTCAGGGTCAGTTGGTTTATACCGCTCTACTGCACCGAGTGTCAGCACCATTGAGGGCCTGGAGGTTGCCCCTTGGTCCCATGAGCTTCTGACCAAACATGTTGGTGAGGGATGTTCGTTAACTCCATGTGCAAGGCAGTGTGGGAAATGGGAAGGAACGAAAGTCAGCTCATCTCACAGAAGAAATTTCTTCTGAAGAGAGCTATCAACCTAGGTACATCAGGGTTGGAAGTTAGTATGTACCACCCATCTGAGGGAGGAAAATCGTCAGAAGTCACTGGATTGAGCTAAGAGACACTTCCGCTGTCCCAAAAGCATTGAATCCCCTCGTGTCCAAAGAAATCCTGGCTGCAAGGGAACAGGGCGGTCCAGCATGCTGGAGGTTGAAGTCATAAGCTCACCCAAAGAGTGTGCATGCCTTCGGAGTCAGCTGTGTGCTAGGCGCGAAATTGACAAGAGCCCCAGTCACTTGGTTTTCTCTCGCTGCTGTCCCGCGTATAAACGAAATGTCTGTGCAAGTGAACCGTACTGGCATCAAGGAGTGGGAGCGAAAGGCCATTAGCTCACCTCTCAGAAGTGTGTACTCTTTGCAGGCAGATGGCATGCCGAGACACTGATGGAAGCTAGGACCGAGCTACACTCTCATTGATCAAGGACGTTTGCAATTGTCTGTATTGAAGATCAGATTACTATTGAGGAGATCCTGTCACTTCCACATGCTTTTCCCACTACGTGCTCCGGCGCTTACATAGGGATGCTGAGACTATCTGTAGGGGCAGTTAGGATGGGGGTGGTCCTGCCCTGGACCTCAGCTCGCACAAGGAAGCAGGCATAGAAGCCAGCTTTCAACTAGCTGGTTCCTTGGCACTGAAATCGGAGCAGTACTCTAAGCAGGAGGTACCCAGATACCACTCCACTGCAGCTGGAGACACCATCCAAGTACGCTTTTTCCAGTGCGTCTACAAGCCTTGAAAAACTACTGAGGGGCCAGATGTCCGAAAATTTCATTCTGCAGGCAGTGTGCCAACTGTCTGAGGGAGAGGGTGTCCGTTGGGCTCAACTCTTCGAAGTATTTGCTTTTGTGACAAGGCATGCAGCTAGACTTCTCTAGTATGGCCCTTACGATGTAGCTCATGGTCACACAGAAAAAATACTAGGAAATCGCTAGATTGAGCTTGGATTTGCCACTAGTCCTGTGTGCCGGGGTGACTTTCCATTACCTCTCACAACACTTCAGTCACGCATCGGGGCTAGGCCTGTTAGGAGCGCGGCTGTACCTGAGGCGGGGATATGGGAGGGACAGTCCATAAGCTTTTAACTCTCGGGTAGTGTGTATTGCTTTGCAGGCAGCTGTCCGCTAGACGCTTTGTGGGAGCTAGGACCGAGCTACACTCTCGAACAAGGACGTTTTGCACATGTCCGTATTGATGATCAGATACACTGAGGAGAATCCTGTCACTTTTTTTCACACCCTTGCTTTTCACACAATCTCTTCGGCGCCTAAATAAGGATGCTGGGATCTATGTCGACAGGCAGTCAGGATGCAGGTGGGTCTGCCCTGACTCAGCTCGCACATAGGAAGCATGCCTAGAAGCAGCTTTCTCAACTAGCTGCGTTCTTAGGGAACTGAGACGTAGCAGTACTCTAAGCCTGGGGTACTCAGAATCCACTCCACTGCAGCTGGAGACACCATCCCTGGTCTGCTTATTCCACTTGTCGTCTCACAAGCCTATGACAAACGGCTCTGGTGCAGTTGATGGAAAAACTATTGCTGCAGGCTGTGTGCAACTGTGAGGGACTGAGGGGAGGTATAACTCCCTCCCTAGTAAGTTGCTTTTTCGACAAAGGCGTTGCAGTAGCTTTCTTGTATGGCACTTAGGATGTCGGCACCTGGCTCACACAGGAAATACTGGAAATCCGCTAGATTGAGCTAGGAGGCACTAGTCTTGTTGGCCGGACTTTCCATTTACCTCTCAAAACAACTTCCTGTCAGGCATCGAAACCTAGGCCTGTAGAGGCGAGGTTGGTGAGGTTGTACCTGCAGCAGGATGTCGTGAGGGACAGGCATGAGCTCAACTCTCAGGAGGTGTATGCCTAGGAGGCAGATGTAATCTCCCATCATCAGGGGAGTTTGAACCTAAGCTACACTCTAATTGAACAAGTAACGTTTGCAATCGCTGTATTCAACTCAGATTGCTGAGGGGACAGGCATGACGCTTAACACGCATTTTCAACACCTCTCTCTGCACCTGTCATGAGGATGTTGGCAGCTCCACCCACAAGGCGCACCCGAGGCGGGAGGGTCCTTCTTTGAGCTCAACTCTCCAAAGGTAGCATGCCCGAATGCAGCTGTTCCACTAGCTGCGTTCTATGGCCGTGAGGGGGGGGGGGGCAACGCAGCAGCACTGGAAAGTCAGAATGTTGCGTTTATACCGCTTACTGCAACCGAGAGTGACAGCACCATTGAGGCTGCAGCTTTGCCCCTTTGCGTCAGAGCTTTCTGACAATACATGTCTGGTGAGGATGTTTCGTTTAATTCCATGTTGCAGGCGTGTGGAACTGGGAAGGACCGTCAGTCAGAGCTCATCTCACAGAAAAGAAAGGTTCTTTCTGAGAGAGAGCTAGCAACTAGGTACTCATGGGTTGATGTTAGTATTGTACCCACCCATCTGAGGAGGAAGTCGTCCAGAAGTCATCTGGGATTGAGTAAAGAGAACTGCCTATCCAAAAGCATTGAATCCCTTGTCCAACGAACATCCCTTGGCGCAAAAGGGTTCAGGCGGTCAGCATGTGGGAGGTGAAGCCATAAGCTCAACCCAAAGGAGTGTGCATGCCTTGGAGGCAGCTGATCTGTGCTATGGCGCGGAAATTGACAAGCCAGTCACTTGGTTCTCTACTCGGCTCCTGTCACCGCTTAGAACAGAATGCTGTTACAAAGCGAACCATTACAGGCATCAGGGACTGTGGGAGCAAAAGGCATAAGCTCACCTCTAGAATGTGTAAGCTTTGCAGCAGATGCCTGCCAGACACTAATTGATGGAAGCTAGGACCGAGCTCACTCTCATTGAACAAGGACGTTTGCAATTGTACTTGTATTGAGATCAGATACACTTGAGGAGGGAATCCTGTCACATTCCACATGCTTTTCACACTACGTGTATCCGGCCGCCTAACATAGGGATGCTTGAGACCTATCTGTAGGGGCAGTTAGGAGGGGGGGGGTCCTTGCCCTGACTCAGGCTCGCAAAGGAAGATGGCCTAGAAGCCATGCTTTTCAACTAGCTGCGTTCCTAGGGCACTGAGACGTAGCAGTACTCTAAGCCAGGAGGGTACCCAGAATACCACTCCACTGCAAGGCTGGAAGACACCATCCAGTCCGCTTATTCCACTTGAGTCTCACAAGCCTCTGACAAACTGACTGAGGTGGCAGATGTCGAAATCATTCTGCAGGCAGTGTGCAACTGTGAGGGACTCAGGGTGAGCTCAACTCTCCGAAGTATGTTGCTTTTGAACAAGGCGTTCAGGTCGCTTCTCTCGTATGGCACTTAGGATGTAGCACCTGGCTCACACAGGAAATACTAGGAAATCGCTAGATTGAGCTTGGATGCACTAGTCTTGTGTGCCGGGACTTTCCACTTACCTCTCAGAACACTTCAGTCACGCATCGGGGCTATGCCTGTTAGGAGCGCGGTGTACCTGCAGGCAGGATGTGGGAGGGACAGGGCATAAGCTTCCAACTCTCGGAAGGTGGTTTAATTATGGCCCCCTTTTTTTGTTTTTTTTGGGGGGGGGGGGGCCCGCCCAAGGGCCAAAATGTCTGCTAGACGCTTTGTGGGAGCTAGGACCGGGCTACACTCTCATTGAACAAGGACGTTTGCCATGTCTGTATTGAGATCAGATACACTTGAGGAGAATCCTGTCACTTCCACATGCTTTTCACACAACCTCTTCCGGCACCTAACATAAGGATGCTGGGAACTACGTCTACGGGCAGTCAGGATGTGGGAGGGTCTTGCCCTCACCTCAGCTCGCAAAAGGAAGCATGCTTACAAGCCAGCTTTCAACTAGCTGCGTTCTTAGGGCACTGAGAATGTAACAGCCTTCTAGCCAGGAGGAACGCAGAATACCACTCCACTGCAGCGGAGACACCCCCCCAGGTCTGCTTTTTCCACTTGTGTCTCACAAGCCTCAAAACAAAGGGCCCCTGGGAAGATGTTGGAAACTCTTTTTGCAGGCAGTGTGCAACGGGTGGGGGACTGAGGGTGAGCTCAACTCCCCCAAGTAATTTGCTTTTGGAAAAGGGCATTCAGCTAGCTTTTTTTCTCGAAAGGCCCCGTAGGATGTAGAAACCTGGCTCACACAGGAAATACTAGGAAACTGCAGATTGAGTTTGGGAAATGCACTATTTCCTTGTGGGCCGGGACTTTCCACTTAAACCCCTCAAACATTTTGGCACGCATCGGGGGAGGGGCCCGTTTTGGAGCCGGTGTACCTGCAGGCAGGAATGGGAGGGACAGTCCTTATGCTCAACTCTCGGAAGTGTATGCTTTGCAGGCAAGATGTCTGGAAGACACTTATTGATGGGGGATGCTAAGGACCGAGCTACACTCTCATGGAACAAGGACGTTTGCAATATGTCTGTATCGAACTCTGAATACACTTGAGGAGAGTTACTGTCACTTCTACATTGCTTTTCACACAACCTCCATTCTGGCAGTGTGGAAGGTGGAAGGACCGCGAGTCAGTTCATTCTCACTAGAAGGAAGTTCCCCTGAGAGAGGCTTGGCAACTAGGTACTCAGGGTTGGAAGTTCGTATGTACCACCCATCTTGAGGGAGGAAGTCAGTCAGAAGTCACTGGATTGAGCTAGAGACACCTTTACTGTCTGAACAAAACTTGCATCGTTATCCAAATCTTTCTTTGGCTTCGAAGTTACAGGCGGTTCAGCATGTGGGAGGTAGAATTCATGAGCTCAATCCAAAGGAGTTGCATGCCTTGAGGCTGTGTCTGCCTAGGCGCGAATTCGGACAAGCCATTCACTTTGTTCTCTTCTGCTCCTTTCCCGCGATGAACGCGATATTACTGTGGAATCGAACTGTTCAGCACTCAGGATGTCGGGAGGGACATGCTATAAGCTCACTCTCAGAAGTGTGGTATGCCTGGGAGGCAGTTGTTTTCTTCCCTCTCTACAGGGGAGATTGAAACTCGCTACACTCTAATGAAACAAGGACGTTGGCAATTCGCTGGTATTCAAATCCATACACGTGAGTACAGCCTGTGCTTCCACATGCATTTCTCACAACCTCTCCCTGCTCCTAACATGAGGATGTTGGAAGCTACGTCCAACAGGAGGCATGATGCGGATGGGGTCCTGCCTTAAATCATATTCAAAGGAAATGCCTCGATGGCAGCTTTCAACTAGCTGCGTTCTTACGCCGTGAATGGAAAATGTAGCAGCGTGTAAGGTTTGTATGCAGGCTGTGGATGATAGCTGTCCGGGAGGTGCGAAAGTGACAGCAAGTCACTTGGTTCTCTCTCTGGCTGCTGTCCCGCGTAGAACGAAATGCAGTGCAAGCGAACCGTACAGGCTGTCAGGATGTGGGCGATAGGCCATAAGCTCAACTCTTGGATGTGCGTATGCTTTGCAGGCAGATGTACTGGAAGACATTATTGATGGGTGCTAGGACCGAGTACCTCTCATTGAACAGAGACGATTGCAATTGTCTTTGGTATCGAACTCAGATTACACTTGAGGAGAGTCCTGTCAATTCCATATGCTTTTCACAGAACCTCTTCCGGCACCTAACATAAGGATGCTGGGACCTATGTTACGGTGCAGCGGATGCGGGTGGGTCTTGCCTGACCTCAGCTCGCACAAGGAACATGCCTACAAGCCAGTGTCAAACTAGCTGCGTTCCTAGGGCACTGAAGAAAAGTAACAGCCTCTAGCATGGACTTATGCAGAATACCAGCTCCACTGCAGCGGAGACACCCTCAAGGTTCTGCTTTTTCCAGGTGGTCTCACAAGCCTCTTACAAACAGCTCTGGTGCAGATGTTAGAACTTCTTTTTGCACGGCGTGTTGCAAACTGTGAGGGAACTGAGGGTTGAGCTCAACTCTCCGAGTAAGTTGACTTTTTGGGGACAAGAGCGTTCAGCTACTTCTCTCGCTATGGCACTTAGGTTGTTGCGCCTGGCTCACACAGGAAATTAAATAGGAAACGCTAGATTGTGCTTGGATGCATAGTCTGTGTGGGCCGGGGACTTTCCAGCTTACCTATCACAACACTTCAGGAATGCATCGGGCTAGGCCTGTCTAGCGAGCGAGGTTTGTTGTACACTGCAGGCGGATATGGAGGGACTCAGTCCATATGCTCAACTCTCGGAAAAGTGTTATGCTTTGCAGGCAGATACAGATGTCTGGAGAACTTATTGATGGTGCTAGGACCGAGCTACACTCTTTTCTCATTGAACAAGGACGTTTGCAATGTCTGTATCGAACCTCAGATACACTTGAGAGAGTACCTGTCACTTCTACTTGCTTTTCACACAACTCATCTGGCAGTGTGGATGTGGGAAGGACGCGAGTCAGTTCATCTCACAGAAGGAAGTTACCCTGAGGAGAGCTTGCAACTAGGTACTCCAAGGGTCTGGAAGTTAGTATGTTCAACCCATCTGAGGAGGAAGTCGTCAGAAGTAATGGATTGAGCCTAAGAGGACACTTGTCTCGAACAAAACTTGCATCGTATCCAAACTATCCTTTGGCTTCGAGTGTAACTAGGCGTTCAGCAGGTGGGAGTAGAATCTTGAGCTCAATCCAAAGGAGTTGCATGCCTTGAGGCAGGTGTCTGACTAGGAGCGGAATTCGACAAGCCATTCACTTTTGTTATTCTCTCTCTGCTCCTTTACCGCGTTAGAACGAAATACTGTGGAATCGGAAACGGTTCAGGCATCAGGATGGTGGGAGGAAGGCTATAGCTCAACTCTCTATGAAGTGTGTTATGCCCTGGGAGGCAGGTGTTTTCTTCCCACTACTACAGGGTGATTGAAAACTCGCTACACTCTAATTGAACAAGACGTTGGCCAAATCGTGTTTTAAACTCACATACACTGTGAGTACAGCCCTGTGCTTCCCCATGCATTTCTTCACAACCTCTCCCTGCTCCTAACATGAGGAGGTGGCAGCTACGTCCACCAGGCAGGCATGAATGCGGTGGGGTCCTGCTTGAACTACATAATCTCTAAGAAGCATGCCTCGATTGCTGCTTTCCACTAGCTGCGTTCTTACGGCCGTGAAAATGTAGCAGCAGTGTTTTGTAGGTGTATGCAGGCTGTGGATGAAGCTGTCCGGGAGGTGCGAAAGTGACAGCAAGTCACTTGGTTCTCTCTCTGCCTCTGTTCTGCGTAGAAAGAACTACTGTGGAAGCGAACCGTACAGGCAGTCAGGATGTGGGGTAGGGACAGGCCATATGTTCAACTCTCAGAAATGTGAATGCCTTGCAGGAATGTTGACTTGCCACTCCTACATGGGAGATAGACCATTTATCTCAGCACGGACTCCTCATTGTACAAGGCTAGTTGGAAATACCTGTATTGAATTCTGAATCACGTGAGTAAGGCAGACACTTCCACATTCTTTTCACAACAACCTCTTCCAGACCTCACTTAAGGATGATAGGAGGTATGTCTGCAGGTAGCAGGGATGTGGGCGGGTCCTGCCCTGAAGCTAGCTCTCACAAGGGAAGCATCCTAGAAGCCATGTTTTCAACTAGCTGTGATTTTATGACTGTGGTGTCCTTCTAGCCTAACCTATTACTTGGTCACTCCAGTCCCCAACTGGGGCCTCAGCGGGTCTTGTGCCTCTGGTACTTTGTTTGGCCTCCACCTCGGACTGTTAACTATGTTCCCACCTGGGCCTCATCGTGCTCTTATGACTTTTGTCCCACCTGTGTCTCACCTGACCAGGTGACTGAGTTCTCACCTGGGCCTTACCTGGACCTTGGTGAATCTGGTCCCTTCACTGGGTATCACCTGGACCCCCTGGTGACCTCTGGTCCTCACGTGCACCTCACCTGGACCTGGTGACTGTGGTCCACACCTTGGCCTTACTGGACCAGCCTGATTCTGGTTACAACTGGCCTCACCTGTACATGGTGATCTGGTTCTCAACATGGACCACACCTAGACCTGGGTGACCGTGCTGTCCTTCTAGACTCACCTTTATTGGTAAAAACTCTCGGTGTCCACCGAGACTCCCTGGACCTGCGCGTGAAATTGGTCCCCACTTAGGTCCTCAAGTGGACCTGGTGACTCTGGTTCTGAGGTGGGCATCATTGAACACGGTTATTGTGTTCCCCACCTGGGATCACCTGAGCCTGGTAACTCTGGTCCTTACCTGGGCCCCACCTGGACCTGGTGATTCTGGTCTGCACCTGAGACTACCCTGGATCTGGTGACTGTGGTCCCCACCTGGGCCTCACCTGGACCTGGTGACTCTGATCCCCATCTGGGCCTCACCTGGACCTGGTGACTCTGGTCCCCACCTGGGCCTCACCTGGACCTGGTGACTGTGGTCCCCACCTGGGCCTCACCTGGACCTGGTGACTCTGGTCCCCACCTGGGCCTCACCTGGACCTGGTGACTCTGGTCCTCAGTTTGGCCTCACCTGGACCTGGTGACTCTGGTCCCCACCTGGGCCTCACCTGGACCTGGTGACTCTGGTCCTCACCTGGGCCTCACCTGGACCTGGTGATTCTGGTCCCCACCTGGGCCTCACCTGGACCTGGTGACTCTGGTCCCCACCTGGGCCTCACCTGGACCTGGTGACTCTGGTCCCCACCTGGACCTCTCCTGGACCTGGTGACTCTCTTTCCAACATGGACCTCACCTGGATCTGGTGACTCTGGTCCTCAGTTTGGCCTCACCTGGACCTGGTGACTCTGGTCCTCAGTTTGGCCTCACCTGGACCTGGTGACTCTGGTCCCCACCTGGGCCTCACCTGGACCTGGTGAATCTGGTCCCCACTTGGTCCTCAAGTGGACCTGGTGACTCTGGTCCTCAGTTTGGCCTCACCTGGACCTGGTGACTGTGGTCCCCACCTGGGCCTCACCTGGACCTGGTGACTCTGATCCCCATCTGGGCCTCACCTGGACCTGGTGACTCTGGTCCTCACGTGCACCTCACCTGGACCTGGTGACTCTGATCCCCATCTGGGCCTCACCTGGACCTGGTGACTCTGGTCCTCACGTAGGCATCAATGGGACCTGGATACTCTATTCCACACCTGGGCCTCACCTGGACCTGGTGACTCTGGTCCCCACCTGGGCCTCACCTGGACCTGGTGACTCTGATCCCCATCTGGGCCTCACCTGGACCTGGTGACTCTGGTCCCCACCTGGGCCTCACCTGGACCTGGTGACTCTGGTCCTCAGTTTGGCCTCACCTGGACCTTGTGACTGTGGTCCCCACCTGGGTCTCACCTGGACTTGGTGAATCTTGTTGCCACCTGGCCTCACCTGGACCTTGTGACTGTGGTCCCCACCTGGGTCTCACCTGGATCTGGTGGCTCTGATTCCCATATGGGGCTTTCCTGGACTTGGTTCCCTGTGGTCTCCTTCTGGCCTCACCTGGAACAAAATGACTCTCATGGGTAAATAAATAAAATCTTAAAAACCAAAACAAGAGAAAGGACAAAGGCATACGATCCTCTCAAGAGTTTGCCGAAAAAGCATTTGACAAAAATACAACATAAAAAGCATAGTGGGTAGTAAAAGGGAATATAAGGGAAGGGAGAAGAAATGTGTTGGAAAATTATCAGAAAGGGAACCAGATATAAAGACTCCTAACTCTGGGAAATGAACTAAGGGGTGGTGGAAGGGGAGGATCGGCGGGGGTGGGGGTGAAATGGTGAGGGCACTGAGAGGGGCACTTGATGGGATGAGCACTGGGTGGTTATTCTTGTATGTTGGCAAAGTGAACACCAATAAAAAATAAATTTATTATTTTAAAAAAAAGGATAGTGGGTTTTTAATTTTTTTATTTTTTTTCGGCATAGTGGGTTTTGAGGAAACGTATATCAAACAGAATAAAGGCCGTGTAGGAAGGCCCGTAGCTGACATCATCCTCAAGGGTGAAAACTTGAAATCGTCTCCCCTAAGAGCAGGAACAAGCAAGGAAGTCCCCTCTCAGCACTGGAAGTCCTATCGTAGTCAACAGACAGGAAACAGAAAAGGTTCCACACCTGGAAGGGGGACATCACACTGTCCCTATTTGCTGAAGACGTGGTATTAGAAACAGGAAACCCGACAGACTCCACCAAAAACTGTTATTAGAACTAATGAGTGAATTCCTTAAAGTTGTGGGACACAAAATGAACAGAGATCAGTAGCCTTGCTGTGTCCCGACAATGAGCACTCAGGAAGGAAATTCAGGACATGACTCCCTTATCAGGAGCATCCAAAAAACAAAATAATTAGACTGAACCAAGGGACTGCAAGACTTGTACACTAAAAATTACAAGACTTTGGGAGGACATCCTGCGCTCGTTGGGTCGGAGCCTTCATCTTGTTAAAAATGTCCACAGTTCCA
>NW_024571126.1:0-30370 GCF_018345385.1 Vulpes lagopus | reverse complement strand
TGAGGTGTTCAGAAATTATTCTATAGCTTTTAAGGCAATTGAAATTCAAAAAGAACCTAAGTGCCTGTCCGTGTTTACTTAGCTAACCAGTTCCATTATTTGAAACCCAAACACACAATTTCTGATTCTAACCTCACTCCAAGAGGCCTCCTCAAGCCCGAGGAAAAATTGCCTTCTTGGGATCTCAGGGAAGAATCCTTCACATAATAATATGACCATTGGTAATAATGTCTCTCAGTTCTTTCCAAATCCATACAGATGCATTTCCTGATGAGTGACTGAGCTGTGAAGAGAGATGAGAAACCCTCATCCCTCTGAATTACTTTTGTCAGAATATTTTAACCATAGTACTACGGATAGTAAATTATCCTTATTAACAGGAAATATGTCTCAGAAGGAATCTGAGCAATCAGATGGGCAGAGAAAAAATGCTTGGACTTGCTCTTCATCTTTTAAAACAAAGGAGAGCTTTTCTACATACAAAGTCAGTGGTCAAGATAGCCTTAGGGAATAAGAGTCTGCAGCATCCAATCCCGCTGGCTGCACAGCCAGGACGCCTGCAATCCAGGTCTTCCTGATCCTTAATCCCTGGGCCTGTCCCCCAACACGTGCTGCCAAGCTGAGGTCATTTGCAATTGCTCTCTTAGGAGCTCCAGGGAAGGAGGAAGGAGCTACATAGGATGGGACGGGACGCCTGGAGGCTGAGAAAATTAAGGCCATTCCACTTTAAGTTCAGCCTTAGCACACAGGTCCAGCCATCCCAGGCCCCTGCCAAGAAGAGCTGAAATTTACATTACTTCAGTCACAGCAAAAAAAACAAAAGTTTACAGCTTAATGTCCTAGAAAGCCCCACATTAGCATAAGAACTGAGCCGAGGCCCTTGAAGGCCCCATAGCAAAATGTAAACAGAACTTGAGGAATTGCTCAAGCCCTTCTGGGGGTGCCCCAGACCAGCCCTTAAAACTAAGCTAAAACCCACCTTGGGGTCCAAGTCCCTGCTCCGCTGTGTCGGGTATACTTGGACACAAGCTCGAGCTTGTAAATAAACCCTCGTGTGTTTGCATCAGTGTCAGCTTCTGGGTGGTTCCTTGGATTCACAATCTTGGGCACAACAGTCTGAGAAAAAAAACAAAACCAAAAGAAGCTCGGACGCAGGCAGAGTGAAGGCAGGGTTCTGAGAGAAGCAGCGGAGACCCGGGGGCTTGGGGGCTCTTCTGTGGAAGCCCCTGCTGACTGTGGGGGGGGGCGGGATGCTCAGCCCCAGAGCCAGAGGACCAACCGGCATCACGCCCACCAGCGCCGAGTATCAGATAGCAGCACAGCGCCGCCCTCTGGAGGCCAGAGGCGCTGACGCCCACGCCGCCTCTGACTCCACAGGTGCATCTCCCAGGCACATGCGCATCTGACAATCAGCCCCATGGCCCATCCCCAGACCCCGCACAAACCACTGGCTGACACCAAGTGGTCGGACCACGGAGGCTGCAGAGCTTCAGCTCTGCCTGGAAAGTAGGGTCTAGCTTCCTTTGTACTTTGGGCTTTATTTTCATTTATTCACTTTGATTCTTTTTTATTAATTGCTTTCTTTTAATTTTTTATCTCATTATTTTTTCCAGAAAAGAAGGAAGAAAAAGAAAAACCAAGAAAACAGTAACAACTGCCCTCCCAAAAAAAAACCCCACCAGATAATTTCACCTGCTTGTTAAAAGATTCTAAATCCCAAAATAGGAAACACAATTAAAGTACCATGAAAGTAAAAATAAGAAATATATAAAGTACATACATAAAAAAAACCCAACTCCCTAACCCTATCTCTTACACTTTTCCAAAACCATACCCTGACCCTGACTCTGACCTAACCCCAACCATAACCCCTAACCAAACACTAACCCTAACACTACCCCAAACCCCTATCCTAATCCGAACCCTTGCCCTAACCCTAAACCTAGCCCTAACTTTAACCCTAACCCTAACCCCAACCCTAAGTCACACCCTAACCCCTAACCCTAACTGCAAACCTAAGCCCAACCCTAACTCTAAGCATAACCCTAACCCTAACTCCTAACCTCCTGCCCTAATCCCTAAAGCCTAAGCCCTAACACTAACTCTAAACCCTGTCCGTAACCCTAACCCCTATGCCTAATCCCTAACCCCCATCCTAACTCCTAACCACTGACCCTTACAATTATCCCTCACCCTAACCTCTAATCCGTAACCATAAGCATAAACACTAACCCCTAACATCTAAGGAAACCTAACCACCAACTGTCTCCCCTCCCCTGACCCTACCATTCATTCTACCCATTCACTTACCCTGTGGTTCTGAGGAGTCCATTTTGATGTGGATGTGGCTCCCAACGGCGCCTCCAGAGTCCTCTAGGGGGTCCTGAGGAAGCCGGGCTCCTGTGAGTGCAGACGCGGCCTCACATGTTCCTGAGTTATAGTCAGCGGGGTCCTGAGGACGCTGGGTCTCCTGTCACTGTGGACTAGGTCTCACATCCTCTGGAAGCCTCACAGCAGGTCCTCAGGAGGCCGGAGGCTCCTGTCAGCCAGGACATGGCCCCATGGCCCCCCGGAAACTCACCGCGGGTCCTGAGGAGGCTGTAGACTCCTATCAGCATAGACGCAGCCCCATATGTCCCAAAGCCAAAGTGCAGGTCCTGAGGAGGACGGGGGTCCTGTCAGTGTTGACGTGGCCCCACATTTTCCTCAAGCCTCACCATAAGTCCTGTCAGCATGGACGTGGCCCCAAATCTTCCCAAACCTTCACAGTGGGTCCAGAGGAAGTCAGCGTCTGCTTGTGTGGATGTGGCCCCACGTCCTCCCAAAACGTCACCCTGTGTTCTGAGGAAGCCGGGGTTCCTGTCACCGTGGATGTGGCCCGAAGGTTCCAGAAGCCTCAACTTATGTCCTGAGGGGCCTGGGAGCTCCTGCCAGAGTGGATGCGGCACCACATCTTCCTGAAGCCTCCCCGCAGTTCCTGAGGCGGCCCAGGGACTCCTGTCTGCGTGGATGTTGGCCCACATCTTCCTGAAGCCTCACCGCGGGTCCTGAGGAGACTGGGGCTCCTGACAGCGTGAACGTGGCCCAATGTCCTCCTGAAGCCTCACTGCGGGTCCTGAGGAGGCTGCGGCTCATCAGCGAGGATGCGACCCCACCTCCTCCTCAGGCCTCCCAAGCACAGGCTGGCTCCTGTTAGTGCAAGAGGACGAGGCTTACTGAGCATGCGCGATCCTTGGGTGGGGTCTGGGGTCGGGCGCCCCCTGCGGGACGCTTAGGCACTGCAAGAGGCCGTGCAGGAGGTGGTGTCCCTGTACCAGGGGCCACACCTGCCTCCTTCCAGGCTCCAGCTGAGGCCTGTGAGCTTCGGAAACGTCTCACTGAAACGGAGCCCAACACCCGGCTTTCTCAGAAATACTTAAGGACGATGAATTGGAGCCCACAGGACGCAAAATGAAATGTGGACCAGACTTTTACCACGTCCTACCAAACCCACTCAACCCTCTTCCACTGTGGGCAGGACCGCGGGCTGGTGCAGCCACCCTGGAAACAGTGTGGAGGCTCCTCAGGAAGTTACAAATAGAGCCGCCCTGCGACCAGCAGGTGCTCGGCCTGGAGCTCACGCCGAAGATACAGATGCAGTGAGACTCCGGGACAACTGCACCCCAATGTCCACAGCAGGCGGGTCCACAGTAGCCACACTGTGAGAGGAGCCTCGGTGCCTTCAGACAGATGATGGATAAAGAGGATGGGAGATAGATGATGGTAATAGATGATAGATAGATAGATGATAGGAATGTTACTCAGCTATCAAAGAGAAGGAAATCTTGCCATTTGCAATGACGTGGATAGAACTAGAGGGATCATGTTAAGTGAAATCAGTCAGTCAGGAAAGAAAATGGTCGTATGGTGTCATTCATAGGTGAAATTAAAGAAGCAAAGCAGATGGACATCTGTGAAGGGAAGGAAAAACAAATAAGATGAAAACAGAGATGGAGGAAAAAGAGACTCAATCACAGGAAACAAACTGAGGGTCGCTGGAGGGGAGGGAAGTGGAGGGACAGGGTAACTGGTAGACGGGCATGAAGGAGGGCACGTGATGTCATGAGCACTGGTGTTATCTCCAACTGGTGAATCCCTGAAGTCTATCTCTGAAAGTATAATACACTATACTGTTAATTAATTGGGTTTAAATTAAATTAAGTTTAAACAATCAGTTGACTGTATCAGAGTGCATTTTCTTCCAGGCTCTCTATTCTACTCCTTCAGCAATGCCAGAACCACACCCCTGTGGCTTTGGTTTGTTTAAGTAGGCTCCATGCCTCGTCCACAGCCCAGCACAGGCCTAGTACTTATGACCCCAAGATCAAGACCAGGGGTGAGGTCAAGAGTCAGACGCTTAACCAACGGAGACAGCCAGGGGCCCAAGAACCACACTGCTTTATCCTGTGTCTCTGTGACATCGTTTGAAATAAGAAAGTGCTGCGTCCAGCTCTGTGCTGCTTCTCCAACACTGATTTGCTGTCCAGGGTCATTTGTGGGGGCGGACAAATGTTAGGAGTGCTTTTTCTATTTCTAAAATCGGCCACCATGATTTTGATAGGAATGACATTGGAACTGCGGGTGGCTTCTGGAACTGTGGACATTTTAACAAGATGAAGGCTCCGACCCCACGAGCCCAGGAAGTCCTCCCAAAGTCTTGTAATTTTCAGTGTACAAGTCTTGCAGTCCCTTGGTTCAGTCTAATTATTTTGTTTTTTGGATGCTCCTGATAAGGGAGTCATGTCCTGAATTTCCTTCCTGAGTGCTCATTGTCGGGACACAGCAAGGCTACTGATCTCTGTTCATTTTGTGTCCCACAACTTTAAGGAATTCACTCATTAGTTCTAACAGTTTTTGGTGGAGTCTGTCGGGTTTCCTGTTTCTAATACCACATCTTCAGCAAATAGGGACAGTGTGATGTCCCCCTTCCAGGTGTGGAACCTTTTCTGTTTCCTGTCTGTTGACTACGATAGGACTTCCAGTGCTGAGAGGGGACTTCCTTGGCTTGTTCCTGCTCTTAGGGGAGACGATTTCAAGTTTTCATCCTTGAGGATGATGTCAGCTACGGGCCTTCCTACACGGCCTTTATTCTGTTGATATACGTTTCCTCAAAACCAATTATGCGGAAAAAAAAAATAAAAAAATAAAAAACCCACTATCCTTTTTTTTAAAATAATAAATTTATTTTTTATTGCTGTTCACTTTGTCAACATACAGAATAACACCCAGTGCTCATCCCATCAAGTGCCCCTCTCAGTGCCCGTCACCCATTCACCCCCACCCCCTGCCGTCCTCCCCTTCCACCACCCCTAGTTCATTTCCCAGAGTAAGGAGTCTTTATGTTCTCTTTCCCTTTCTGATATTTCCCACACATTTCTTCTCCCTTCCTTTATATTCCCTTTTACTACCCACTATGCTTTTTATGTTGTATTTTGTCAAATGCTTTTTCTGCAACTCTTGAGAGGATCGTATGCCTTTGTCCTTTCTCTTGTTTTGGTTTTTAAGATTTTATTTATTTACCCATGAGAGTCATTTTGTTCCAGGTGAGGCCAGAAGGAGACCACAGGAACCAGGTCCAGGAAAGCCCCATATGGGAACCAGAGCCACCAGATCCAGGTGAGACCCAGGTGGGGACCACAGTCACAAGGTCCAGGTGAGGCCCAGGTGGCAACAAGATTCACCAAGTCCAGGTGAGACCCAGGTGGGGACCACAGTCACAAGGTCCAGGTGAGGAACAGGTAAGGACCAGATTCACCAGGTCCAAGTGAAGCCCGGGGGCGGGGGGACCAGAGTCAAAAGTTAAGGGTGAGGTCCAGAGGGGGACCAGAGTAACCAGTTTAGTTTGAGGCCCAGAGTGGGACCAGAGGTCCCCGGTCAAAGTGAGGCCCAGGTGTGGAATAGAGTATCCAGGTCCCAATGATGCCTATGTGAGGACCAGAGTCACTAGGGCCATGCAAGGCCCAATGGGGATCAGAATCACCAGGTCCTGGTGAGGCATAGAAGGAGACCACAGTCACCAGTATCAGGTGAGCCTCATGTGGGAATCAGAGCCACTATATCCAGCTGAGTCCCAGGTCCATGTGAGGCCCACGTGAGGACCAGAATCATCAGGTCGAATTGAGGCATAGCTGGGGACAAGAGTCACCAGGTCTAGGTGACGCCTAGGTGGGGACGAGATTCACCAGGTCTGAGTTAGGTCAAAGTGGGGACGAGAGTCACCAGGTCCAGGTGAGGCCAAACTGAGGACCAGAGTCAACAGATCCAGATGAGGTCCATGTTGGAAAGAGAGTCACCAGGTCCAGGAGAGGCCCAGGTGGGGACCAGAGACACCAGGTCCAGATGAGGCCCAGGTGACGACCAGACTCACCAGGCACACGTGAGGCCCAGGTGGGGACCAGAATCACCAGGTATAGGGGAGGCCCTTGAAAGAACCAGAGTCAACAGTTCAAGGTGAGGCGCAGGTGGCAACCAGAGTCAGAAGGTCCAAATCAGGCCAAAGTGGGGTTCACAGTCACCAGGTCAGGGTGAGACCCAGAGGGGGACCAGAGTCACCTGGTCCAGGTGAGGCTCAGTTGTGGAACACAGTAACCGGGTCCCAATTATGCCCAGTTGAGGACCAGAGTTAACAGGGCCAGGTGAGGCCCAGATGGGGATCAGAGTCACCAGGTCCAAGTGAGGCCCAGGTGGGGACCACAGTCACCAGATCCAGGGTAGTCTCAGGTGCAGACCAGAATCACCAGGTCCAGGTGGGGCCCAGGTAAGGACCAGAGTTACCAGGTCGAGGTGAGTCCCAGGTGGGGAACACAATAACCATGTTCCAATGATGCCCATCTCAGGACCAGAGTCACCAGGTCCACTTGAGGACCAAGTGGGGACCAGATTCACCAGGTCCAGGGGAGGCCCAGGTGGACACCAGAGTTACCAGTTAAAGGTGAGTCTAGACGGACAGCACGGTCACCAGGTCTAGTTGTGGTCCATGTGAGAACCAGATCACCAGGTACAGGTGAGGCCCAGGTGGGAACCAGAATCAGCAGGTCCAGGTAAGGCCAAGGTGGGGACCACAGTCACCAGGTCCAGGTGAAACCAAGCTGAGGACCAGAATCACCAAATGCAGGTGAGGCCTGGGGGTAGGGGGACTGGAGTCACGAGGCACAGGAGAGGCTACAAGAACAGCAGGGACACCAGGTCCACGTGTGGTTCATGTGGAAACCAGAGTCACCAGGTCCAGGTGAAGCCCAGGTGAGGACCAAATTAAATGTTCCAGAGTCTCACTTGGGAAACAGACTACACATATCCTGATGATGCCCAGGTGAGTACAAGAGTCACCAGGTAAAGGTGAGGTGCACGTGAGGACCAGAGTCACCAGGTCCAGGTAAGGCCCAGGTGGAACTCAGTCACCTGGTCTGGGTGAGACACAGGTGGGGACAAAAGTCATAAGACCAGTTGAGGCCCAGGTGGGTACATAGTTACCAGGTCCAGGTGAGGCCAAACAAAGTACCAGAGGCACAAGACCAGCTGAGGCCCAGTTGGGGACTGGAGTGACCAAGTATAGGTTAGGTTAGAAGGACACCACAGTCATAAAAACACAGCTAGTTGAAAACTGGCTTCTAGGGATGCTTCCTTGTGAGAGCTGAGCTCAGGGCAGGACCTGCCCACATCCTGGCTACCTGCAGACATACCTCCTATCATCCTTAAGTGAGGTGCTGGAAGAGGTTGTGTGAAAAGCATGTGGAAGTGTCTGGCCTGTACTCAAGTGAATCTGAATTCAATACAGGGATTTCCAACAGCCTTGTTCAATGAGAGTCGTGCTAGGTTCTATCTCCCCTGTAGGAGTGGCAAGCAAACATGTACCTACAAGGCATTCACATTTCTGAGAGTTGAGCTTATGGCCTGTCCCTCCCACATCCTGACTGCCTGTACGGTTCGCTTCCACAGGATTTCGTTCTACACAGAACAGTAGCAGAGAGAGAACCAAGTGACTTGCTTGTCACTTTCGCACCTCCCGGACAGCTTCATCCACAGCCTGCATACACCTTACACTGCTGCTACATTGTCACGGCCTTCAGAACGCAGCTACTGGAAAGCTGCACTGAGGCATGCTTCCCTTGAGATGTGAGTTCAAGGCAGGACCCCACCGCATCATTACTGCCTGTAGACGTAGCTGACAACATCCTCATGTTAGGAGCAGGGAGAGGTTGTCAGAAATGCATGTGGAAGCACAGGGCTGTACTCACGTGTATGTGAGTTGAATACAGCGATTGCCAACGTCCCTGTTCAATTAGAGTGTAGCTAGGTTCTAACTCCCCTGTATGAGTGGGGGCAGACATCTGCCTCCCAGGAATACACACTCCTGAGAGTTGAGCTTATGGCCTGTCCCTCCCACATCCTGCCTGCAGGTACACCTCGCTCCTAACAGGCCCAGGCTCGATGCGGGACTGAAGTGTTGTGAGAGGTAAGTAGAAAGTCCCGGCCCACAAGACTAGTGCCTCCATGCTCAATCCAGCGATTTCCTAGTAATTCCTAGTGTGAGCCAGGTGCTACATCCTAAGTTCCATACGAGAGAAGCTAGCTGACGCCTAGTCCAAAGCAACTTACTTCGGAGAGTTGAGCTCACCCTCAGTCCCTCACAGTTGCACACTGCTGCAGAAAGAGTTTCGAATGTCTGCACCACAGCCGTTTGTCAGAGCTTGTGAGACGCAAGTGGAATAAGCAGACCTGGAGGGTTTCTCCAGCTGCAGTGGAGTGGTATTCTAGGGTACCTCCTGGCTTAGAGTACTGCTACGATTTCAGTGCCGAAGAACGCAGCTAGTTGAAAAGCTGGCTTGTAGGCGTGCTTCCTTGTGCGAGCTGAGTTCAGGGCAGACCCTCCCGCATTCTGACTGCCCGTAGACGTAGGTCCCAGCATCCTTATGTTAGGTGCCGGAAGAGGTTGTGTGAAGAGCATGTGGAAGTGACAGGATTCTCCTCAGGTGTATCTGATCTCAATACAGACATTGCAAACGTCCTTCTTCAATGAGAGTGTAGCTCGGACCTAGCTCCCATCAAAGTGTCTAGCAGACATCTGCCTGCAAAGCATACACACTTCCGAGAGTTGGGCTTATGGACTGTCCCTCCCACATCCTGCCTGCACGTACACCGCGCTCCTAACAGTCCTAGCCCCGATGCGTGCCTGAAGTGTTGTGAGAGGTAAGTGGAAAGTCCCGGCCCACAAGACTAGTGCATCCAAGCTCAACCCAGCGATTTCCTAGTATTTCCTCTGTGAGCCAGGTGCTACATCCTAAGTGCCATACGAGAGAAGCTAACTGAACGCCTTGTCCAAAAGCAACTTACTTCGGAGAGTTGAGCTCACCCTCAGTCCCTCACAGTTGCACACTGCCTGCAGAAAGAGTTTCCAACATCTGCACCACAGCCGTTTGTCAGAGGCTTGTGAGACGCAAGTGGAATAAGCAGACCTGGAGGGTGTCTCCAGCTGCAGTGGAGTGGTATTCTGGGTACCTCCTGGCTTAGAACACTGTTACGTTCTCAGTGCCCGAGGAACGCAGCTAGTTGAAAGCTGGCTTGTAGGCGTGCTTCCTTGTGCGAGCTGAGTTCAGGGCAGGAGCCCTCCCGCATTCTGACTGCCGTAGACGTAGGTCCCAGCCATCCTTATGTTAGGTGCCGAAGAGGTTGTGTGAAGAGCATGTGGAAGTGACAGGATTCTCCTCAGGTGTATCTGATCTCAATGCAGACATTGCAAACGTCCTTGTTCAATGAGAGTGTAGCTCGGTCCTAGCTCCCATCAAAGTGTCTAGCAGACATCTGCCTGCAAAGCATACACACTTCCGAGAGTTGGGCTTATGGACTGTCTCTACCACATCCTGCCTGCACGTAAACAGCGCTCCTAACAGGCCTAGCACCGATGCGTGCCTGAAGTGTTGTGAGAGGTAAGTGGAAAGTCCCGGCCTACAAGACTAGTGCATCCAAGCTCAACCCAGCGATTTCCTAGTATTTCCTGTGTAAGCCACTTGCGACATCCTAAGTGCCATACGAGAGAAGCTAGCTGAACGCCTTGTGCAAAAGCAACTTACTTCGGAGAGTTGAACTCACACTCCGTCCCTCACAGTTGCACACTGCCTGCAGAAAGAGTTTCCAACATCTGCACCACAGCCGTTTGTCAGAGGCTTGTGAGACGCAAGTGGAATAAGCAGACCTGGAGGGTGTCTCCAGCTGCAGTGCAGTGGTATTCTGGGTACCTCCTGGCTTTGAACACTGTTACGTTCTCAGTGCCCGAGGAACGCAGCTAGTTGAAAGCTGGCTTGTAGGCGTGCTTCCTTGTGCGAGCTGAGTTCAGGGAAGGACCATCCCGCATTCTGACTGCCCGTAGACATAGGTCCCAGCATCCTTATGTTAGGTGTCGGAAGAGGTTCTGTGAAGAGCATGTGGAAGTGACAGGATTCTCCTCAGGTGTATCTGATCTCAATGCAGACATTCCAAACGTCCTTGTTAAATGAGTGTCTAGCTAGGTCCTCGCTCCCATCAAATTGTCTAGCAGACATTTGCCTGCAAAGCATACACACTTCCGAGCGTTGGGTTTATGGACTTTCCCTCCTACATCCTGCCTGCACGGACACCGCGCTCCTAACAGCCCTACCCCCGATGCGTGCCTGAAGTGTTGTGAGAGGTAAGTGGAAAGTCCCAGCCCACAAGACTAGTGCATCCAAGCTCAACCCAGCGATTTCCTAGTATTTCCTGTGTAAGCCAGGTGCGACATCCTAAGTGCCATACGAGAGAAGCTAGCTGAACGCCTTGTCCGAAAGTAACTTACTTCGGAGATTTGAACTCACACTCCGTCCCTCATAGTTGCACACTGCCTGCAGAAAGAGTTTCCAACATCTGCACCACAGCCGTTTGTCAGAGGCTTGTGAGGCGCAGAGGAATAAGCAGACCTGGAGGGTGTCTCCAGCTGCAGTGGAGTGGTACTCTGGGTACCTCCTGGCTTAGAACACTGTTACGTTCTCAGTGCCCCAGGAACACACGTAGTTGAAAGCTGGCTTGTAGGCGTGCTTCCTTGTGTGAGCGGAGTTCAGGGCAGGACACTCCCGCATTCTGACTGCCCGTAGACGTAGGTCCCAGCATCCTTATGTTAGGTGTCGGAAGAGGTTCTGTGAAGAGCATGTGGAAGTGACAGGATTCTCCTCAGGTGTATCTGATCTCAATGCAGACATTCCAAACGTCCTTGTTCAATGAGAGTGTAGCTCGGTCCTAGCTCCCATCAAGTTGTCTAGCAGACATCTGCCTGCAAAGCATACACACTTCCGAGAGTTGGGCTAATAGACTGTCCCTCCAACATCCTGCCTACACGTACACCGCGTTCCTAACAGGCCTAGCACCGATGCGTGCCTGAAGTGTTGTGAGAGGTAAGTGGAAAGTCCCGGCCCACAAGACTAGTGCATCCAAGCTCAACCCAGCGATTTCCTAGTATTTCCTGTGTGAGCCAGGTGTTACATCCTAAGTGCCATACGAGAGAAGCTAGCTGAACGCCTTGTCTGAAAGCAACTTACTTCGGAGAGTTGAGCTCACCCTCAGTCCCTCACAGTTGCACACTGCCTGAAGAAAGCGTTTCCAACATCTGCACCACAGTCGTTTGTCAGAGGCTTGTGAGACGCAAGTGGAATAAGCAGACCTGGAGGGTGTCTCCAGCTGCAGTGGAGTGGTATTCTGGGTACCTACTGGCTTTGAAGGCTGTTACGTTCTCAGTGACCGAGGAACGCAGCTAGTTGAAAGCTGGCTTGTAGGCGTGCTTCCTTGTGCGAGCGGAGTTCAGGGCAGGACACTCCCGCATTCTGACTGCCCGTAGACGTAGGTCCCAGCATCCTTATGTTAGTTGCGGGAAGAGGGTGTGTGAAGAGCATGTGGAAGTGACAGGATTCTCCTCAGGTGTATCTGATCTCAATACAGACATTGCAAACGTCCTTGTTCAATGAGAGTGTAGCTCCTTCCTAGCTCCCATCAAAGTGTCTAGCAGACATCTGCCTGCAAAGCACACACACTTCCGAGAGTTGGGCTAATGGACTGTCCCTCCCACATCCTGCCTGCATGTACACCGCGCTCCTAACAGGCCTAGCCCCGATGCGTGCCTGAAGTGTTGTGAGAGGTAAGTGGAAAGTCCCAGCCCACAAGACTAGTGCATCCAAGCTCAACCCAGCGATTTCCTAGTATTTCCTGTGTAAGCCAGATGCGACATCCTAAGTGCCATACGAGAGAAGCTAGCTGAACGCCTTGTCCGAAAGCATCTTACTTCGGAGATTTGACCTCACTCTCCGTCCCTCATAGTTGCACACTGCCTGCAGAAAGAGTTTCCAACATCTGCACCACAGACGTTTGTCAGAGGCTTGTGAGACGCAAGTGGAATAAGCAGACCTGGAGGTGTCTCCAGGTGCAGTGGAGTGGTATTCTGGGTACCTCCTGGCTTAGAACACTGTTACGTTCTCAGTGCCCGAGGAACGCAGCTAGTTGAAAGCTGGCTTGTAGGCGTGCTTCCTTGTGCGAGCGGAGTTCAGGGCAGGACACTCCCGCATTCTGACTGCCCGTAGACGTAGGTCCCAGCATCCTTATGTTAGTTGCGGGAAGAGGGTGTGTGAAGAGCATGTGGAAGTGACGGGATTCTCCTCAGGTGTATCTGATCTCAATGCAGACATTGCAAACGTCCTTGTTCAATGAGAGTGTAGCTCGGTCCTAGCTCCCATCAAAGTGTCTAGCAGACATCTGCCTGCAAAGCACACACACTTCCGAGAGTTGGGCTTATGGACTGTCCCTCCCACATCCTGCCTGCACGTACACCGCGCTCCGAACAGTCCTAGCCCCGATGTGTGCCTGAAGTGTTGTGAGAGGTAAGTGGAAAGTCCCGGCCCACAGGACTAGTGCATGCAAGTTCAACCCAGCGATTTCCTACAATTTCCCGTGTGAGCCAGGTGTTACATGCTAAGTGCCATACGAGAGAAGCTAGCTGAACGCCTTGTCCGAAAGCAACTTACTTCGGAGAGTTGAACTCACCCTCAGTCCCTCACAGTTGCACACTGCCTGCAGAAAGAGTTTGCAACATCTGCACCACTGCCGTTTGTCAGAGGCTTGTGAGACGCAAGTGGAATGAGCAGACCTGGAGGGTGTCTGCAGCTGCAGTGTAGCAGTATTCTGGGTACCTCCTGGCTTAGAACACTGTTACGTTCTCAGTGCCCGAGGAACGCAGCTAGTTGAAAGCTGGCTTGTAGGCGTGCTTCCTTGTGCGAGCTGAGTTCAGGGCAGGACCCTCCCGCATTCTCAATGCCCGTAGACGTAGGTCCCAGCATCCTTATGTTAGGTGTCGGAAGAGGTTGTGTGAAGAGCATGTGGAAGTGACAGGATTCTCCTCAAGTGTATCTGATCTCAATGCAGACATTGCAAACGTCCTTGTTCAATGAGAGTGTAGCTCGGTCCTACCTCCCATCAAAGTGTCTAGCAGACATCTGCCTGCAAAGCATACACACTTCCGAGAGTTTGGCTAATGGACTGTCCCTCCAACATCCTGCCTGCACGTACACCGCGTTCCTAACAGGCCTAGCACCGATGCGTTCCTGAAGTGTTGTGAGAGGCAAGTGGAAAGTCCCGGCCCACAAGACTAGTGCATACAGGCTCAACCCAGCGATTTCCTAGTACTTCCTGTGTGAGCCAGGTGTTACATCCTAAGTGCCATACGAGAGAAGCTAGCTGAACGCCTTGTCCGAAAGCAACTTACTTCGGAGAGTTCAGCTCACCCTCAGTCACTCACAGTTGCACACTGCCTGAAGAAAGCGTTTCCAACATCTGCACCACAGTAGTTTTTCAGAGGCTTGTGAGACGCAAGTGGAATAAGCAGACCTGGAGGGTGTCTCCAGCTGCAGTGGAGTGGTATTCTGGGTACCTCCTGGCTTAGAAGGCTGTTACGTTCTCAGTGCCCGAGGAACGCAGCTAGTTGAAAGCTGGCTTGTAGGCGTGCTTCCTTGTGCGAGCAGATTCAGGGCAGGACCCTCCCGCATTCTGACTGCCCGTAGACGTAGGTCCCAGCTTCCTTATGTTAGGTGCCGGAATAGGATGTGTGAAGAGCATGTGGAAGTGCCAGGATTCTCCTCAGGTGTATCTGATCTCAATGCAGACATTGCAAACGTCCTTGTTCAATGAGAGTGTAGCTCGGTCCTAGCTCCCATCAAAGTGTCTAGCAGACATCTGCCTGCAAAGCACACAGTCTTCTGAGAGTTGGGCTTATGGACTGTCCCTCCCACATCCTGCCTGCACGTACACCGCGCTCCGAACAGTCCTAGCCCCGATGTGTGCCTGAAGTGTTGTGAGAGGTAAGTGGAAAGTCCCGGCTCACAAGACTAGTGCATCCAAGTTCAACCCAGCGATTTCCTAGTATTTCTTATGTGAGCCATGTGCTACATCCTAAGTGCCATACGAGAGAAGCTAGCTGAACGCCTTGTCCGAAAGCAACTTACTTCGGAGAGTTGAGCTCACCCTCAGTCACTCACAGTTGCACACTGCCTGAAGAAAGCGTTTCCAACATCTGCACCACAGCCGTTTGTCATTGGCTTGTGAGACGCAAGTGGAATAAGCAGACCTGGAGGGTGTCTCCAGCTGCAGTGGAGTGGTATTCTGGGTACCTCCTGGCTTAGAAGGCTGTTACGTTCTCAGTCCCCGAGGAACGCAGCTGGTTGAATGCTGGCTTGTAGGCGTGCTTCCTTGTGCGAGCGCAGTTCAGGGCAGGACACTCCCGCATTCTGACTGCCCGTAGACGTAGGTCCCAGCATCCTTATGTTAGGTGCGGGAAGAGGTTGTGTGAAGAGCATGTGGAATTGACAGGATTCTCCTCAAGTGTATCTGATCTCAATACAGACATTGCAAACGCCCTTGTTCAATGAGAGTGTAGCTCGGTCCTAGCTCCCATCAAAGTGTCTAGCAGACATCTCCTGCAACGCATACACACTTCCGAGAGTTGGGCTTATGGACTGTCCCTCCCACACCCTGTCTGCACGTACACCGCAATCCTAACAGGCCTAGCCCCGATGCATGCCTGAAGTGTTGTGAGAGGTAAGTGGAAACTCCCGGCCCACAAGACTAGTGCATCGAAGCTCAACCCAGCGATTTCCTAGTATTTCCTGTGTGAGCCAGATGGTACATCCTAAGTGCCATACGAGAGAAGCTAGCAGAACGCCTTCTCCGAAAGCAACTTACTTGGGAGAGTTGAGCTCACCCTCAGTCCCTCACAGTTGCACACTGCCTGCAGAAAGAGTTTCCAACATCTGCACCACAGCCGTTTGTCAGAGGCTTGTGAGACGCAAGTGGAATAAGCAGACCTGGAGGGTGTCTCCAGCTGTAGTGTAGCGGTATTCTGGGTACTTCCTGGCTTAGAACACTGTTACGTTCTCAGTGACTGAGGAACGCAGGTAGATGAAAGCTGGCTTGTAGGCGTGCTTCCTTCTGCGAGCGGAGTTCAGGGCAGGACACTCCCCATTCTAACTGCCCATAGACGTAGGTCCCAGCATCCTTATGTTAGGTGCCGGAAGAGGTTGTGTGAAGAGCATGTGGAACTGACAAGATTGTCCTCAAGTGTATCTGATCTCAATGCAGATATTGCAAACGTCCTCGTTCAATGAGAGTGAAGCTCGGTCCTAGCTCCCATCAAAGTGTCTAGCAGACATCTGCCTGCAAAGCATACACACTTCCGAGAGTTGGGCTTATGGACTGTCCCTCCCACATCCTGCCTGCACGTAAACCTCGCTCATAACAGGCCTAGCCCCGATGCGTGCCTGAAGTGTTGTGAGAGGTAAGTGGAAAGTCCCGGCCCACAAGACTAGTGCATCCAAGCTCAACCCAGTGATTTCCTTCTATTTCTTGTGTGAGGCAGGTGTTACATCCTAATTGCCATACGAGAGAAGCTAGCAGAACGCCTTCTCCGAAAGCAACTTACTTGGGAGAGTTGAGCTCACCCTGAGGCCCTCACAGTTGCACACTGCCTGCAGAAAGAGTTTCCAACATCTGCACCACAGCCGTTTGTCATTGGCTTGTGAGACGCAAGTGGAATAAGCAGACCTGGAGGGTGTCTCCAGCGGCAGTGGAGTGGTATTCTGGGTACCTCCAGGGTTAGAACACTGTTACGTTCTCATTGCCCGAGGAACGCAGCTAGTTGAAAGCTGGCTTTAGGCGTGCTTCCTTGTGGGATCAGAGTTCAGGGCAGGACCCTCCCGCATTCTGAATGCCGGTAGATGTAGGTCCCAGCATCCTATGTTAGGTGGCGGAAGACGTTGTGTGAAGAGCATGTGGAAGTGACGGGATTCTCCTCAAGTTTATCTGATCTCAATGCAGACATTGCAAACGTCCTTGTTCAATGAGAGTGTAGCTCGGTCCTAGCTCCCATCAAAGTGTCTAGCAGACATCTGCCTGCAACGCATACACACTTCCGAGATTTGGGCTTATGGACTGTCCCTCCCACATCCTACCTGCACTTACACCGCGCTCCTAACAGTCCTAGCCCCGATGCGTGCCTGAAGTGTTGTGAGAGGTAAGTGGAAAGTCCCGGCCCACAAGACTAGTGCATCCAAGCTCAACCCAGCGATTTCCTAGTATTTCCTGTGTGAGCCATGTGCTACATCCTAAGTGCCATAAGAAGAAGCTAGCTGAACCCCTTCTCCGAAAGCAACTTACTTCGGAGACTTGAGCTCACCCTCAGTTCCTCACAGTTGCACACTGCCTGCAGAAAGAGTTTCCAACATCTTCACCACAGCCGTTTGTCACAGGCTTCTGAGACGCAAGTGGAATAAGCAGACCTGGATGGGTCTCCAGCTGCAGTGGAGTGGTATTCTCGGTACCTCCTGGCTTAGAACACAGCTACGTTCTCAGTGCCCTAAGAACACAGCTAGTTGAAAGCTGGCTTGTAGGCATGCTTCCTTGTGCGAGCTGTGGTCACGGCAGGACCCTCCCGCATCCTGACTGCACGTCGACATAGGTCCCAGCATCCTTATGTTAGGCGCCGGAAGAGGTTGTTTGAAAAGCATGTGGCAGTGACAGGACTCTGCTCAAGTGAATCTGAGTCCAATACAGACATTGTAAACGTCGTTGTTCAATGAGAGTGTAATCAAATCGAATTGGAAAAAACTCGAAACGAAAATAATTAAATAGAAACAAAAATAATCAAATCGAAACGACAAAAGTCAAATCAAAATGAAAATATCGAATCGAAACGAAAATAATCAAATCGAAAAGAAACGAATTGAATCAAATCGAAAAAAATCAAATCAAATCGAAATTAATCAAATTGAAACGAGAGAAATCAAATCGAATCAAAAATAAGCGAATCGAATCAAAAATACACAAATCAAAATGAAAATAATCGAATCGAATTGAAAAAAATTCGAATTGAAAAGAAACGAATTGAATTGAATAGAATAAAATCAAATATAATAGAAAATAAACAAATCGAAATGAAAATAATCAATCAAAACGATAATAAATGAATCGAAACGAAAAAAAATCAAGTAGAAGTGAAAAAAATCGAAACGAATCGAAAATAATCAAATCGTATCAAAAATAATCAAATCGAAATGAAAATAATCAAATAGAAAGGAAAATAATCTAATCGAATCGAAAATAATCTAATAGAAATGAAAATAATCTAATCGAATCGAAAATACTTGAATTGAAAGAAAAATAATCGAATCCAAATGAAAAAAATCGAATCAAAATGAAAATAATCAAATCGAAAAGAAAAAAATCGATCAAATAGCATCAAATCGAGAAAATCGAATCGAATCGAATTGAAAAAATAGAATTGATACGAAAATAAATGAATAGAAACAATAATAATCGAATCGAAACGAAAATAAATGAATCAAAACGAAAAAAATCATGTAGAAGCGAAAAAAATCAAATTGAATGGAAAATAATCAAATTGAATCGAAATTAATCGAATCGAATAAAAAATAAACAAATAGAAACGAAAATAATCGAATCAAAAGGAGAAAAGTCAAATCGAAATGAAAATAATCGAATCGAAATGAAAATAATCGAATAGAAAAGAAACAAATTGAATTGAATCGAATAATATCAAATCAAATTGAAATAATCAAACCGAATTGACAATAATCAAATCGAAATGAGAAAAATCAAATCAAATCGAAAATAATTGAATCGAATAGAAAATAAACAAATCTAACTGAAAATAATCGAATCAAATCGAAAAAATTCTAATCGAAAGAAACGAATTGAATCGAATCGAAAAAAATCAAATAGAATTGAAAATAATCAAATCGAAACGAATGTAATCAATCGAAACGAAAATAATTCAATCGAAACCAAAATAATCAAATGGACATGAAAATAATCGAATCGAAAATAATCAAATCGAAACTAAAATAATCAAATCGAATCGAAAATAATCAAATCGAATACAAAATAATCGAATCGAAACGAAAATATTCGAATCGAAACCAAAATAATCAAATCGACATGAAAATAATCGAATCAAATTGAAAATAAATCGAAACTAAAATAATCGCATTGAATCGAAAATAATCAAACCGAATAGAAAATAATCGAATCGAAATGAAAAAAATCAAGTAGCGAATATAATTGATTCGAAACCACAATAATTAAATCGACATTAAAGTAATCAAATCGAATCGAAAATAATCGAATCGAAATGAAAATAATCGAATCGAATCGAAAATAATCGAATCAGAACGAAAATATCTGAATCGAAATGAAAATAATTGAATCAAATGAAAATAATCGAATCAAAACATAAATAATCAAATCGAAATGCAAATAAACGAATCAATTTAAAAAATCGAATTGAAACGAAAATAATCGAATCAAATCGAAAATAATTGAGTCGAAACGAAAATAATTGAGTCTAAACAAAAATAATCCAATCGAAATGAAAATAATCGAATTGAAACGAAAATAATCAAATGGAATAAAAAGAATACAATCAAAAGAAAAATAATCAAAAAAACAAAAGAAAAATAAATCGAAATGAAAAAAATGGAATCGAATCGAATCGAATTGAATCGAAGAAAATCTAATTGCATCGAATCGATAAAAATCGAATGGAATGGAATTGAATTGAAATGAAAATAATCGAATCAAAACGAGGATAATCGAATCGAATAAAAACATAATTGAAACGAAAATAATCGAATCGAAACCAAAATAATCAATCAAAATGAAAATAATCGAATCGAAAATAATCACATCGAAACGAAAAGAATCGAATCGAATAGAAAATAATCACATCGAAACAAAAATAATAGGATAGAATCAAAAGTAATCAAATCGAATCAAAAATAATCGAATCGAAATGAAAATAATCGAATCGAAACAAAAATAATTAATCGAAACGGAAATAATCAAATTGAAACGAAACAAATTGAATCGAAACAGAAAAAATCAAATCGAAACAAAAAAAATCGAATCGAAAAAAAAATCGAATTGAATAGCATTGAATCGGAAAAAAAAGAATCGAAACGAAAATAAATAATCGAAACAATAATAATCGAATCGAAACGAAAATAAAGGAATCAAAACGAAAAAATAAGTAGAAGCGAAAAAATCGAAATGAATCAAAAATAATCAAATTGTATTGAAAATAATCAAATCGAATAAAAAATAATCAAATAGAAACGAAAATAATCGAATCGAAACGATAAAAGTCAAATCAAAATGAAAATAATCTGAAACGAAAATAATCAAATCGAAAAGAAACAAATTGAATCAAATTGAAAAAAATCAATTCGAATCAAAAATAATCAAATCGAAACGCGAAAAATCGAATTGAATCGAAAATAATCGAATCGAATCGAAAATAAACAAATCGAAATGAAAATAATCGAATCGAATCGAAAAAATTCGAATCGAAAAGAAACGAATTGAATCGAATCGAAAAAAATCAAATCGAATCGAAAAAAATCGAATTGAATAGAAAATAATCGAATCGAGACGAAAATAATCAATTGAAATGAAAATAATCGAATCGAAACCAAAATAATCAAATCGAGATGAAAATAATCAAATTGAAACGAAAATAATCAAATCGAGATGAAAATAATCGAATTGAAACGAAAATAATCAAATCGAAACTAAAATAATCGAATCAAATCGAAAAAAATCAAATCGAATAGAAAATAATCGAATCGAAATGAAAAAAATCAAGTAGAAGCGAAAATAATTAAATGGAATCAAAAATAATCGAATCGATATGAAAATAAATCAATACGAAAATACTCGAATCGAAACAAAAAAAATCGAATCGAAACGAAAAAAATCGAATCGAAACAAAAATAGTCGAATCGAAACGAAAATAATCGAATCGAAATGAAAATAATCGAATCAAAATGAAAAATATCAAATCGAATCGAAAAAGTTCGAATCGAAAAGAAACGAATTGAATCGAATCGAAAACAATCGAATCGAATCGAAAATAGTCGAATCGAATCGAAAAACAAATCAAAATGAAAATAATCGAATTGAATCGAAAAAATTTGAATTGAAAGGAAACGAATTGAATTGAAAAAAATCAACTCGAATCGAAAATAATCAAATCGAAACGAAAATAATCGAAAAGAAAATAATCGAATCGAAACCAAAATAATCAAATCAACATGAAAATAATCGAATCGAAAATAATCAAATCGAATATAAAATAATCGAATCGAAACGAAAATAATCAATCGAAAAGAAAATAAATCGAAACCAAAATAATCGAATCAAATCGAAAATAATCGAATCGAATCGAAAATAACCAAATCGAAACTAAAATAATCGAATCGCATCAAAAATAATCAAATCGAATAGAAAATAATCGAATCGAAACAAAATAATCAATCGAAACAAAAATAATCGAATCGAAACAAAAATAATCGAATCAAATCGAAAATAATCGAGTCGAATCGAAAATAATCAAATAGACACGAAAATAATTGAATCGAATCGAAAAAAATCAACTCGAATCGAAAATAATCAAATCGAAACGAAAATAATCAATCGAAAAGAAAATAATCGAATCGAAACCAAAATAATCAAATCGACATGAAAAAAATCAAATCGAATCGAAAATCATCAAATCGAATCGAAAATAATCAAATCGAAACTAAAATCGAATCGTATTCGAAAATAATCAAATCGAATCGAAAATAATGAAATCGAAACAAAAATAATCAAATCAAATCGAAAATAATCAAATCAAATCGAAAATAATCAATCGAAACGAAAATAATCGAAACGAAACCAAAATAATCAAATCGACATTAAAATAATGGAATCGAATCGAAAGTAATCAAATAGAAACTAAAATAATCGAATCGAATAGAAAATGATCAAATTGAATAGGAAATAATCAATCCAAACGAAAATAATCGAAACGAAACCAAAATAATCAAATCGACATGAAAATAATGGAATCGAATCGAAAGTAATCAAATAGAAACTAAAATAATCGAATCGAATAGAAAATGATCAAATTGAATAGAGAATAATCAATCCAATCGAAAATAATCAAATCGAAACCAAAATGATCAAATCGACATGAAAATAACCAAACGAAATGCTGTGGAAGTGAACCGTACAGGCAGTCAGGATGCGGGAGGGACAGGCCATGAGCTCAACTCTCAGACGTGTGTGAGCTGTGCAGGCCGACGTGTGCTGGACACTTACTGATGGGAGCTAGGACCGAGCTACACTCTCATTGAAGAAGGACGTTTGCAATCTCTGTATTGACTCAGATACACGAAGTTGAGTCCTGTCGCTTCCACATGCTTTTCACACAACCTCTTCCGGCACCTCACATAAATAAAAAATCTTTAAAAAAAATGAAACAAGGTGTTCTTGATGTGCTCATAGTTTTAATTAAACATGAATCAAGTGACCTTTTGGCTCCTTGACATGCAGGATTCTATGTATTCAACATATAAACATTACACAGATGTTGACGTGTAAATATTACAAATAGAAGGAGAGCTAAAGAGAAAAAAATGTGATTTAACAAGAGAAAGGGGATCCCTGGGTGGCGCAGTGGTTTAGCACCTGCCTTTGGCCCAGGGCGCGATCCTGGAGACTCGGGATCGAATCCCACGTCGGGTTCCCGGTGCATGGAGCCTGCTTCTCCCTCTGCCTATGTCTCTGCCTCTCTCTCTCTCTCTCTCTCTCTCTCTTTCTCTGTGTGATTATCATAAAAAATAAAAATAAAGAAATAATAAAATAATAAAAAAAATTTAACAAGAGAAAGGCAGTAGGTAAAAAGAAGAAAAAAAAAGTAACAGAATACAAACCCAAAGTGAATGTACTATAAATATATTGAAGATCTTAATACCATCAATATTGCGTAAATGTAAATATTAGGCTAAAAGTATTAGGTCTAATAAAGATGAACTTTATTGGCGTTAGCTCAATCAAATATTTAGAAATTAAGATGTCAACCTATGTTAAGAGGACCCCCCCAAAATGCCAAATATCTGAATTATTAAAATGATATAAATATGTACTATACAGTACATCTCAACTGTGAAGATCTTTTTACCTTTAAATATAATAAAAGAAGGACAATAGAAAGAAATTTTAGTATATAATACAGTTCTTCCTCATTATATGGTAATGGAATTAATTTAAATGAGAATCTGTGTGACATCCTATATGTAACCTCTGTTCTACCTTTATCTGTTCTATCTTTATGAACTTCTTGGTAGTTTCACTTATTAAAAGATTCTAACAGTATTTAGCTCTCTCTAAAGGGACCTTTGAGACCAAAATGGTTGCAACAGAATCTTTCTTTCTGTAAAAGATACCATAAAACAATTAAATGTTACTTGAGTCCTCACTGAAAACCATTCTCACTAAAACTAATGATTCCCTATGACAATATTAAAATCTATTTTTTAACCTCATTTTGGACTTATAAAAATATTAAAATATATTTAAATATCTCATACTGAATATCTAGCAATAGCCACAAGGAAAAATCGCACAAATTTAATACTGTTATACTAAAATACATTTTATCTTTATACTTCAATGTTTTAATATTAATAACAGATTCTATACTGCTTTATATTTTTTCTTATTTAATCATCTCAACATCCTTGTAAAAATAGTACAGATTTATTTTAAAAATAAGGAGAAAAGCTCATGGAATAAAATATTTTGTCAGATGAACATGCATCCATTTCTTCTATATTTGTTTCTCTATAATTTATTATTGTTGTTCAACTTACTTGAGATTATTTTTTTGAAAATGTTTTACACTTCCATAGTACAAATTTATGGCAAATAGAAATTATTATTTTGTTCTTTCACTCAGTACAGAGTTTTAAAGTCAAAACAGTATAAAACTGAGCTTCAAGGGAAGAATTCTGTGGCTAAGTAGAATCATGTAAGGATGTACTTAAGAGTAGGTTGTGTGGTTAACTGATATCACCACTCCATTACTTCTATAATTTTTCATGATTTATATTATCTTCTCCAGATATTTCCAAGCTAGTGAGGAAATTCAGAACACAGTTTCAGGGTAACTACTATGTTTCCTTTTAACTCCCTATAGTTTAACTTCCTTCACATTTTAGGAAGGACAAAGTCTAAGAAAGGCATGTTCAAAGAGAAGACATTGAGGAAACTTACTCATGGCATTTATAATCTTGTAGATTTATTTTTTTTATGTTCAAAATAAACAGAACCTGGAAAATTACTGAAAAGTACCTATGGGATAAAGTTTGGCATAATTCTAAAAACAGAATGAAAAAAGAAAGAAGGAAAAGAAAGAAAGAAAGAAAGAAAGAAAGAAAGAAAGAAAGAAAGAAAGAAAGAAAGAAAGAAAGAAGAGAAAAGAAAGAAGTAATGTGAATTAGAAATGAAAGAACTAGGAGTAAATTTTTTAAAAAGGAATAAAAACATTTTTTTAAAGTGTCCTCCAATATTTAAATACTTTATTAGAAGAGAAAATAGATCAATTATTCATGATTCATGACTATAGTTTTCAGATTAGTGTTTAAAAATTAAGGGGCTACACTTTTCTGACATTACAGAATAGTTAAGGTTGTCTAGAGATAGAATGAGATAGCTTTCTAGGCTTGTTTTCTCATTAATTTGGATGAGGTGGTTTCTAATATCCCTTTCAGTTTTACTATTGCAGTGTTATCTTTTTAAAAAAGATTTTCTTTATTTAATAAAGAGAGAGAGAGACCACATGAGCAAGGCAGAGCTACAGGAGAGGGAGAAGCAAACTCCCCTCTGAGGAGTGAATCTGCTGTGGGGCTCCATTCTAGGACTCCAGGATCATGACCTGGGCGGAAGGCAGATGCTTAACTATCTGAGCCACCCAGGCACCTTGCACGATATTATCTTCCTCTGGATATTTAGAGTGAGTGTAACATGAGACAACCCACCTGCATACATCTGCTAAGCAGTTTACAACTCCCCGAGATTATCCCCCTCTTTACATTATCCCTGATGAATACTCTTAAAAGTCGAAGTGAATTCAAAACAATCCTAATGCTGTCCCTGATGCCCATACCTCTCTTATTGCAATGTACCACTTTTTCCCATTTATTATGTTTGTTTAGACATTCATTTATTTCCTTGATAGACAGTAAGCACTGCTTATAAATTGTCATTTGGGGGGAAGGATCTTCCATATTGAAATCATTTGGGGTTTTAAAAGGCAAATTCCTGGAATTGATTCTAGAACTACAGGAAGACTTGCCATTATTTTCTGTATAATACACTGAACTTTATTCTTTTAAATGCTTAGTGTTACAAAGCTACTGCTATAAATTCTTTTATTTACCTTTGTGTTTTCCAACTTCTGTCAACTCTTGGCCTAATCATTACTAATACCCAGCCTCAGCCGTACCGAGCTGCTGATTTATTTCTGAATACATCTTCAGGATATCAGGATATCCTCAGACGTCATCGTTCTGGGCAGGCTGATGTTAATCTTGTTATAAACCTTGCTCCCTAGGAGCTATTTTCTGACTGCTTTCTCCTATTTATGCCTTACTTAGGATCCTGTTTCAAAATAGACCAAATGGAAACACACTCTTGCTTGACTGATGCTGTGATCTAGAATATCCTATTACACATTTTATCCATCAAGGTGAACCACACAGCATCTTGAAGATAGCCTAAATCATGCCCACATGTGCTACCTCCCTTTAATGATTCTAATTAAGACTCCTTTTCTTCCAACAAATGACCAGCCCTATACCTAAGACTCTTCTTCAGTGGCCCAGTCCTAATCACAAATATGCAATTTTACTTCTTGCTGTACCCTCAATGAGTGGAAAGCCTGGCTTCTTGTAAAAGATGAGAGAGGGTAGTCCTAGCCTCAGTGAGAGGGGGCATTTAAGGTAACATTATCACAAACCTCAAAACAGTTTGTCCCCTTTTCTTTTCACCTCTCTCCCCCATATGCCTAGACAGGATGAAACAGATGCTCATTAATTCTTAAAATCCCTTTAAACTATATAATGTACACTCTCAGATTAGTGAGATTAAAACACATGGTAGTTATATAATTTATAATGTGTCCAGAATTAATCAATAGATCAACAGCACTATTTGCAAGGTAGGCAGTCAGGCCTGAAGATTTTTTTTACCAAAAGCCCAAAAAGGAAACACTTCTCAAGTTGCTGTTGGTTATCATGATCTGAGCAAACAAATGGTATTGCTGCACAACGTCAATAGCCCACATTCTACGCCTTGCTTTGCTTTTTAACAAACTGTGAAAAGACCAACAGCTGTTACTGATCTAAGAAGAACTAAAGCATTTACAGTAGGTGGTACCACCTGTGCTTTTCTTATTCCACCCTTAAAAATCTGCTACTTTATTTTGGAGCTGGATGGAGAATATGGCAGTGACTCAATGTCAGGGGGAGTGAGTAGTCAACTGTGGCTTAGTTCTGATAAGGAGTAACATAACCTTTATAAGTCACAACAATGTGTGTTGATGAATATCTTCTCTTGATTTTGCTTTATCCATTTCAAGAATCTAAGAAAAGACCATAAATAAAAAGGAAATTTGAATTCAGCTGACTTAACTGAATTTACAACCCAGATAAAATGCAAGATTCTATATATATGCAATTAATGATCTTAACTATTTCATGTTTCATTTTAGCTTCTTTACCTTAAACACTAGAAAAAATACACTTGCCACGTTACTGCCTACTTGATCCTATAGCTGTGGAATTTTAAATTTAAACAGGCAGTTGGTGAAACATGTCTTCTATTTCCAAGTGAAGTGTTTAAGAGATTATGGAAAATAGAGAATTAACTCAATTGGGGACAAAAATAGCTTTGAAATTTGGTAGCGTGAGTTACCTAGCACTTATAGATGAAGTTTCCTCTAAATGCTAAATTTCAAAATGTTATATACAGAATAATTTAAGTCATGTAATACAAAACTTTTGACAAAAGCAAATGTATCGAGTGATACATTTACTTCAACTGAATCAGGGGATCCCTACACAACCATGAGTTGATGTTTCTGCATCTTGATGTTCTAAATTAATCAATGTTATAGAAATTCAACTAGAATTTAATAGTTCAGTGAAAATAGCGAGGCAATAATCTCTTGTCATTTTTTAAGAACTTTTCACATTTCCCATAGTAAATTGGGGGAGTAATTCCCCACAGTAAATTCCCCATAGTAAATTTCCTGAGTAAATTGTTTGCCAATATGGTATATTCTAACCCGGCCTATTTTTAACAACCTTTCTTGCCTTCTGAAGCAAAGAAACTAAAAAGAAACCACTCTAGGACAAATATATATATATAGCTTGAAAGCATTTCCCTTTAGATGAATTACTTAAAATTCAGCCAAGGACAGACACTGTTTTTTAATTGCTGTTTTAGAAAACATTTGGACCTACCTGGAAATATTAAATATAAGTCTCATTTATAACACTAACAATAGTTTTCATTTATAATCATGAATAGAGTGTCAACTCAAAGAATGGCCCACATTTACTCCATCTGACTTTTGTTGTTTCTGTTATTCACCTCATACTTCTCTGTTAGTTTTTGCTTGCAGTTTTCCAATATAATAATATTAATAAATAATATCATATCCAAATAGTTCTTAATTATGGTAGCACATTCTTTACTGATGGAGTGTTTAGTCAGAATTTTGTGTGTTTTTTTAAATTTTTATTATTTATTTATTCATGAGAGACAGAGAGAGAGAGAGACAGAGACAGAGACATAAGCAGATGGAGATGCAGGAAGCCCAATGTGGTAATCAATACCAGGATTTGGGGATCATGCCTTAAGCCAAAGGCAGATGCTCAACTGTTGAGTCACCAGGTGTCCCATAATTTTGTGTTTTTCTTTCCAATCCAGTGAGACACATTTTTCCCTATAGAACATGTTGCCAACAGTGCTATCACACATACAGAAATCTTATACTATTATTACCACATTATATGTTGGTATTACAGCAATGAATTTGTCTGGATAGCTGTAAAATATTTTTCTCTTATTACTATTTGTCACGTCCAGGGCATAGTCACTGATGTTGGTGACACAGTGCTTAGATTCAGACTGCAAAATTTGGGGATTTTCTGAAAAGTGACTCTCACACTGACAGCTGAGACCCATTGCTAGGAATAGAGAACATCTCCCTGAAGGCTACATAGTTACAGTTGTTCTACATTAAGCCACCAGTTACCGAGAATTACCCAATGCAAAGAACAAGTCCTTCAAGTGTCTTGTTGTTGCTTCAAAAAGAATGCCAGGCTTTCCTTTACTCATCCACAATTAGTTTTGCTAACTTGAAAAGCATATGACAAGTCGACCGATCTATGAACCAGCTGCCATCTGATAGCTCACCTCTGCAAAATGAGAAGGGAGCTGATACCAAGATGCAGATTCATGAAAGACACCCTGAGAAAAATCAATGTGAAACAAAATAAAAGTGGATAAATGAAGTCTGTAATTAAGGACTTAACAGGAAGCATTTACTAGATGGAATAAGATCCAAATGAAAAATACTTTGAAAAGATAAGTCACAAAACCTGTGCTAAAAAAATGGTAAAAGATAAAGAGGGCAAAGTTCTTAGGGATTTCTATTTTACTACTGATAAGGCCACAAATGAGAATGTTCTGCCCAGAATTAATACAAAATTTAGGCGAATATGTTGGGTTACATCTCAGTCCTCTTGGACTCTTGTCTAAGTTTTTCTTTTTGGCAGACCAGGCTATCAAATTTTAGTAGATGAGTGAAAAATCAAATCATATTTCAGATAGTGAAATGATATCAAAGTGCCTGGCCTGTCTAGAATGGGAAAAGGATAAGACCATTAATTATAAAGTGAAACCACTTAACAACTCAAGAATTTTATTTAGGATGCTGAATGTATAGTTGACAATAGTCATCCCTAAGAGCAGAGATCATATAATTTCATCTAGAAACAAGAAAGTAGATGTGCTTACTATACCTACTTACCATGCAATGTACCTACTTGATAACCTTCCATGTACTTATTTGCTTTTTAGCAGTTCATTCAATTAGATAAATTTGTATTAAGTACAAATTGTGTTCAAGGTACCCTTGAATGTCATGAAAGTAGGTAAACATGGTCACAGTTGACATCATCTGTGTCAGTTGGCCTTAGGTTGCCAAATCTATTTTCTCTCTCCTTGAATCTGGGTTGCCCAGATTCCCCTTCAAGGGAATACTTACTGACTAGCTATGAGATATAGTCATTAGAGAGCTTACTGTGATCATTCTGCCTCAGTTAGAAAGAACCATTATTACCTAAAGTCATTCTTTTTCCTACTTTCAGTGCCTGAGCAAGACAGGAGAATAAGAATCCAGTCTTTGTGGCCTAATGCAGGATACTCTGACAGATAAGCCTTACTCTGAAGTTTTCCACATTGGCTGAGACTGTTGCATCTACATGCAGATCAACTTCTTCCTCCACCCAATCCTATTTCCTCTCTTTTTCTTTTATAGATGTTAGTTCATAATAAATAACTTACACCCCAACTACCATCACTGTATCTGCTTCTATGATGCTTCTTCTAGCCAATAAAATGTGGCCACTGTACCAGCTCTGAGACTAGACTTCAAAAAATCTTGCAGACTTTCACTCTGGGAACCCTACCAAGGCATCCTATCAACATGTCATGAGAGGCCAATAAAACAGTAATGAACCATATCAGAGGTCTTCCAAAGCAACAAGAAACCAATCAACCCAGCAGCTCACTGTACACACATAAACAGACGCATTTTAAACTAGAAGAAGAGCCTAGCTGAGCCCAGCCCAAATTGCTAAATAGCAGAATCAGGAGCTAAATAAATGATTGTTGTTTTAAACCATTAAATCTTTGGGATGATTTTTCATATAGCCAAAGTTATCTTATTATACAAGCATACTTAATATTTCTAAAAAGGCAATTTGTTTGAATTTTGATATTTTTATTATTTTTATAAAGGCCCTATAATAATGAACATGCAATTATCATTTCGTATAGAGTTATTTTCAGCTCTAGTCACACAGCTCTGTGCTTATTTTGTGGATGCCTGGAAATCCGGCACTGTCTTTCAGCCAAGATAAAGGCATTTACCTTTAGGCATTTACTAATGATTTATCGTGTGCTATTTAATACCTGAAACTCTCTTGTGGCTCTTAGGCCCAGTTGGTTTATTGATAGCTTACACCTTGTGTAACCAGTTAGCCTGAATTAATTATGTAAACAGGGTCATGAAAGACCTCACTGGAAACTTTCCAGTTGCTCTCCCAAAATTAGTATTTGTTTTACAAATTTAGGTAATTCAATCTAGAAACAAAATACATCCTTGTGTTCATAGTAAGGCTTAAGGCAGGTGCTTCTGGAAGTTTTGGGGCCCCTATATCTTGCCTGAACTCTCTTTTTTTTTTTTTCTGCGCTATAGTATCTTTTGCCCTTATAAAAAGATTTACATTAATATGCTTTATGGTGACTCTATAAGTCTTTTCAATTAACTGATGTGTTGCACTCTGCCGGCTGTGTGTGAGTGTTTAGGTGCTCTTCAAAAATTAAGAACAAGATTTGTGAATTTTTTTCTTAGTATAGATCTAAGGAAACCATAGCTGCACAAGATCAAGATCAAAGTTAAATTTGTTTTTTTTTGCTTTTTGATAAGGGTCTTTGTGTATGTGTGTTTATGTGGTTACATTTTGTTTGAAATTCTGGTTCTGGAGCAGTGTAAAGAAGTTCAATTACAAAAAAGGGAAAAGAGAAAACATGAAAGTCAGCTTCAAACACAAAAAGTAAACATATATTATTCACAAGTATAAGGACAAGAAAATAGAAA
>NW_024571125.1:0-12795 GCF_018345385.1 Vulpes lagopus | reverse complement strand
AAAGAACCAGAGTTACAGTTCAAGTGAGGCGCAGGTGGCAACCAGAGTAGAAGGGCCAAATCAGGCCAAAGTGGGGTTCACAGTTCTCCAGGTTAGGGTGCTGAGACCCAGAGGGGGACCAGAGTCACCTGGTCAGTTTAGAGGCTCATTGTGGAACCCAGTAACGAGGTCCCAATTATGCCCAGTTGAGGGACCAGAGTTTAACAGGGCAGGTGAGGCACAGATGGGGATCAGAGTCACCAGTTCCCAAGTGCGGCCCAGGTGGGGACCACAGTCACCATTCTGGGGTAGTCTCAGGTGCAGACCAGATCACAGGTCCAGGGGGGGCCCAGGTAAGGACCAGAGTTCAGGTCGAGGTGGCGTCCCAGGTGGGGAAACACAATAACCTGTTCCAATGAGCCCACCTCTGGACCAGAGTCACCAGGTCCATTGAGGCCAGTGGGGACCAGATTCACCAGGGTCCAGAGGGGCCCCGGTGGACACCCGAGTTACCAAGTTAAAGGTGAGTCTAGAAGGACAGCACGTTCACCAGGTCTAGGTGTGGTCCATTGTGATAACCAGATCACCAGGTACAGTGAGGGCCCAGGTTGAGGAACCAGAGATCAGCAGGGTCCAGGTAAGGTCCAGGTGGGGACCACAGTCACCAGGTCCAGATGAAACAAGGTTGAGGACCAGAATTACACCAAATCCAGGTGAGGCCGGGGGAGGAAGGGGGAATGGAGTCTCCAGGACAGGAGAGGCTACAAGAACAGCAGGGACACCAGGTCACGTGTGGTTCATGTGGAAACCAGAGTCACCAGGTCCAGTGAAAGCCCAGGTGAAGGACCAAATTAAATGTTCCAGAGTCTCACTTGGAAACATGACTTAGAAACATATCCTGATGATGCCCAGGTGAGTACAAGAGTCACCCGGTCCAGGTGAGGTGCACGTGAGAACCAGAGTCACAGGTCCAGTTGATACCCAGGAGGGGACCTGATTCACCGGTCCAGGTAAGGCCCAGGGGAACTCAGTCACCTGGTCTGGGTGAGACACAGGTGGGGAAAAAGTCATAAGACCAGTTGAGGCCCAGGTGGTAACTTAGTTACCAGGTCCAGGAGAGGCCAAACAAATAAGTACCAGAGGCACAAGACCAGCTGAGGCAGTTGGGGATGGAGTGACCAGTTAGTTAGGTTTAGAAGGACACCTCAGTCATAAACACACGCTAGTTGAAAAACTGGCTTCTAGGGAAGATGGCTTCCTTGTGAGAGCTGAGCTCAGGGCAGGACCTGCCCACATTCTGGCTCCCGCAGACATACCTCCTATCTCCTTAAGTGAGGTGCTGGAAGATGTTGTGTGAAAAAGCGTGTGGAAGTGTTGGGCATGTACTTCAAGTGAATCTGAATTAATACAGGGATTTCTCAAAAGCCTTGTTCAATGAGAGTCGTGCTAGGTTCTAATTCCCCTGTAGGTGTGGCAAGCAAACATGTACCTACAAGGCATTCACCATTTCTGAGAGTTGAGCTTATGGGCCTGTCCCTCCCACATCCTGGAATGCCTGTACGGGTTCGCTTAACAGGATTTCGTTCTATGCGCACAGGAGCAGAGAGGAACCAAGTGACTTGCTTGTCACTTTCGCACCTCCGGACAGCTTCATCCACAGGCCTGGCAACACCTCACACTGCTGCTACATTGTCACGGCTTAAGAACACAAGCTACTGGAAAGCTGCACTGAGGCATTGCTTCCCTTGAGATTGAGTTCAAGAGGACCCACGCATCATGACTGCTGTAGACATCGCTGCCAACATCCTCATTTTTGGAAGAGGGAGAGGTTGTCAGAATTGCATGTGGAAGCAAGGGCTGTACTCACGTGTTGTATGTGAGTTGAATACAGCGAATTGCCAACGTCCCTGTTTCAATTAGAGTGTAGCTAGGTTTCTAACTCCCTGTATGAGTGGGGGCAGACATCTGCCTCCCAGGCATACACGCTCCTGAGAGTTGAGCTTACGGCCTGTCCTCCCAATCTGCCTGCAGGTACACCTCGCTCCTAACAGGCCTAGGCTCGATGCGAGGACTGAAGTGTTGTGAGAGGTAAGTGGAAAGTCCCGACATAAGACTAGTGCCTCCATGCTCAATCCAGCGATTTCCTAGTAATTCCTATGTTAAGCCAGGTGCTACATCCTAAGTTCCATACGAGAGAAGCTAGCTGGACGCCTAGTCCCAAGGCAAATTACTTAGGAGTTGAGCTCACCCTCAGTCCCTACAGTGCACACTGTCTGCAGAATGAGTTTCGAATGTCTGCACCACAGCGTTTGTCACAAGCTTGTGAGACGCAAGTGGAATTAAGCAGAGTGGGGGTGACTCCAACTGCAGAGGAGTGGTTTTCTAGGTACTATGGCTTAGTGTACTGCTACGATTTCAGGGCCCTAAGAACGCAGCTAGTTGAAACCTGGCTTGTAGGCATGCTTCCTTGACGAGCTTGAGGTCAGGACAGACCCCCCGCATCTTACTTGCCCGTAGACATAGGATCCAGCATCCTTATGTTAGGCGCGAAGAGAGCTTGTGTGCAAAAGTGTGGAAGTGACAGGATTTCCTCAAGTGAATCTGATCTCAGTACAGACATTGGCAAACGTCCAATGAGAGTGTAGCTCGTTCCTAGGTCCCATCAAAATGTCTAACGAGACATCTGCTGGCAAAGGATTACACAATTCTGAGAGGTGAGCTTATAGTGTGTCCCTCCCACATCCTGCCTGCAGGTAACACACGCTCTAACAGACCTAGCCCCGATTGGTGCCTGAAGTGTTGTAGAGAGGGTAAGTGGAAAGTCCGGCCACAAGATAGTGCCCTCCAATCTCAATTCCAGCGACTTTCATAGGTTGCCTCTGTAAGCCAGGTGCTACATCCTAAGTGCCATTACTAGAGAAGCTAGTGTGAACGCCTTGACGAGAGCAAATTACTTCGGGACTTGAGCTCACCCTCAGTCCGTCCACAGTTGCACCACTGCCTGCAAAAGAGTTTCCAACATCTGCACCAGATAGCGTTTGTAAGAGGGCTTGTGAGACACAAGTGGGAATAAGCAGACCTGAAGGGTAGTCTCCAGGCTACAGTTGGAGTAGTATTTCTGGGTTCCTCCTGGCTTAGAAACACTGTTACGTTCTCAGTGCCCTCATATCTCGTAGTGAAAGCTGGCTTGTAGGCATGCTTCCTTGTGGAGTGTAGGTCGGTCAGGGACCCTCGGCATATCTGACTGCCCGTAGACATAGGTCCCAGATCCTTAGGTTGGCGCAGGAAGACGTTGTGTGAAATGCAGTGCAAGTGATCTGGATTCTACTTCAAGTGTATATGATTCTCACTGCAGAATTGAAACGTCCTTGTTCAATGAGAGTGTAGCTCGGTCCTACCTCCATCAAAGTGATAGCAGACAAACTGCCCGTTTTAAGCATACACACTTCCGAGAGTTGGGCTTATGGGACTGTCCCTCCCACATCATGACTGCACGTTTACACCGCGCTCCTAACAGGCTAGCCCGGCATGCGTGCCTGAAGTTTAGTGAGAGGTATGTGGAAAGTCCCGGCCCACATGATTATGCGCAAGCAAAGCTCAACCAGCGATTATCTAGTATTTCCGTGTGTGAGCCGGATGCTACATCCTAAGTGTCATATGAGAGAAGCTAGCTGAACGGCTTGTCTGAAAGCAACTTATTGGGAGAAGTTGAGCTTCACTCAGTCCGTCACAGTTTCACACTCTGCCTACAGAAAGAGTTTCCACATGTGCACCCCCCAATAAAACCAGCCATTTGTCAGAGGACTTGTGAGAGCAATTGGAATAAGCAGAACTGTAGGGTGTGTCTTCAGCTGCAGTGTGGAGTGTTATTCTGGGTACCTCCTGGCTTAGAACACTGTTTACGTTTTCAATGCTCGAGTTATGCAGCTAGTTGAAAGCTGGCTTGTAGGGCGTTCTTCCTTGTGCGAGCTGAGTTAAGACAGGACTTCCCACATTCTGACTGACCGTAGACCTCGCCCCTCCATCTTATGTTAGGTGCCCGGAAGAGGTTTTGTGAAGGCATGTGCATGTGACAGGATCTCCTCAAGTCTATCTGATCTCAATGCAGAATTGCAATCGTCCTTGTTCAAATAGAGTGTACCTGGTCCTACCTCCATCAGTGTTCGAGCAGTATCTGCAGCAAAGCATACACACTTCAGAGAGTTTGGGCTTATGGACTGTCCTCCCAACATCCTGCTGCACGTACACCGCGCTCTAAAGACCTACTTCGAGCAGGCTGAAGTGTTGTGAGAGGTAAGTGGAAAGTCCCGGCCCACAAGACTAGTGCCTCCAAGCTCACCCCAAGCGATTCCTGTATTCCTGTGTGAGCCAGTTGACGACATCTTAAGTGCCATAGAGAGAAGCTAGCTGAATGCCTTGTCCGAACGCAACTTACTTCTGAGAGTTGAGATCACCCCAGTCCCTACAGTTGCACACTGCCTGCAGAAAGAGTTTCCGACCTCTGCACTACAGCCCTTTTCAGAGGCGTTGAGACGCAAGTGAATAAGCAGACACTGGAGGTGTCCTCCAGCTGCAGTGGAGTGGGTAATTTCTGGGTACCTCATGCCTTAAACACTGTTACGTTCGCAGTGGCCCGAAGAAACGCAGCTAGTTGAAAGCTGCTTGTAGGCGTGTTTCCTTGTGGCGAACTGAGCTCAGGGCAAGGACCCTCCCGCATTCTGACTGCCCGTAGATGTAGGTTCCAGCAACCTTATGTTAAGGTGCCGGAAGAGGTTTTGTGTGTGAAAGCATATGCAAGTGACCAAGATTCTCCTCAAGTGTATCTGATCTCAAAAGAGACATGTGCAAACCGTCCCTTGTTCAATGAGAGTGTAGCTCTGTCCTAGCTCCCATAAAGTGTGTAGCAGACATCGCCTGCAAAGCATACACCCTTTGAAGTTGACTATGGACTGTCCCTCCTACATCCTGTCTGCCAGTAGCAACTGTGCTCCTAACAGGCCTAAGCCCCGATGCATGCCTGAAGTGTTGTGAAGGTAATTTGAAAGTTCCCGGCCCACAAGACTAGTCCATCCAAACCAAATCTAGCGGTTTCCTAGTAATTCCTTTGTTATCCAGGTGCTACATCCTAAGTGCCATACGAGAGAAGCTAGCTGAACGCCTTGTCCAAAAGCAAATTACTTTGGAATGTTGAGCTGACCCTCAGTCCCTCACATTTGCACACTGCCTGCAAAAAGAGTTTCCAACATCTACACCAGAGCCTTTTGTCAGAGGCTTGTGAGATGCAAGGGGAATAAGCAGACCTGGATGGTGTTTCCAGCTGCAGAGGAGTGGTATTCTGGGTACCTTCTGGTTTAGAGTACTGCTACGTTCTCAGTGCCCTAAGAACGTAGCTAGTTGAAAGCTGGGTTGTAGGCATGCCTCCATGTGCGAGCTGAATCAGGGCAGGAGCCCCGCACGCATCCTGCCTGCCCTAGACCTATGTCACAGCATCCTATGTTAGGCGCTGGGGAGAGGGTTTTGTGAAAAGCATGTGAAGTGACAGGAACTTCTGCCACGTGAATCTGAGTCCAATACAGATATTTGCAAACGTCCTTGTTCAATGAGAGTGTGGCTCCGTCCCTAGCACCCATCAGAAGTGTGGCTTCCAGACACCCTGCCTGCAAAGCAAGACACACATCCGAGAGTTGAGCTTAATGGACGTCCCTGCACATCCTGCCTGCAGGTAAAACCGCGCTCCCTAACGGCCTAGCCCCGATAGTGACCCCGAAGTGGTTGAGGGGGTACGTGGAAAGTCCCAGCCTACCACAAGATTAGTGCTTCCAAGCCTCAATCCAAGCGAATTCCTAGTATTTTTCCTGGGTGAGGCAGGTGCTGCATCCTAAGAGCCTAACGAGAGAAGCTAGCTGAAAGCCTTTCCAAAAGCAACTTACTTCGGAGAGTGAGCTCACCATCGTCCCTCACAGTTGCACATGCCTGCAGAAAGGTGTTTCCGACCTCTGCCTAAAGCCGTTTGTCAGAGAGGCTTGTGGAGACGCAAGTGGAATAAGCAGACCTGGAGGGTGTCTCCTGCTGCAGTGGAGTGTATTCTGGGTACTCATGCCGTAGACACTGTTACGTTCTCAGTGACGAAGAAGGAACGCAGCTAGTGAAAGTGGCTTGTGGTAGGCGTGTTTCTTGTGCGAACTGAGCTCAGGGCAGGACCTCCCGCATTCTGGAACTGCCAGTAGAAGTAGGTTCCAGCTCCTTATGTTAGGTTGCCGGAAGAGGTTTGTGAGAAGCTTATGCAAGTGGACAAGATTCTCATCAAGTGTTTCTGTCTCAAAAGTGACATTGGCAAACGTCCTTGTTCAATGAGAGTGTAAGCTCTGTCTAGCTCCATGAAGTGTGTAGCAGACATCTGCCGGCGAGCATTCACATCTTCTGAGAGTTGAGGCATATGGGACTGTCCCCTCCTACTCTGTCTGCAGTACACTGTGCCTCTAACAGGCTAGCCCGATGCTTGCTGAAGTGTTGTGAGAGGTAAGAGGATGTCCGGCCCTCAAGACTAGTCCATCCAAGCTCAATCTAGCGGTTTCCTTGTAAGTCTTTGTTATCCAGGTGCTACCATCCTAAGTGCTTACCATACGAGCGAAGACTAGCTTGACGCCTTGTCAAAAAAGCAAATTACTTTGGAATGTTGAGCTGACCCTAGTCCCTCCACAATTTGCACACTGCTCATGCAAAAGAGTTTCCACATCTACCCCCCAACCAGGCCTGTTGTCAGAGGCTTGTGAGATGCAAGGGAATAAGCAGACCTGGATGGTGTTATCCAGAATGCAGAGGAGTGGTATTCTGGGGGTTCCTTCTGGTTAGAGTAACTGCTTCGTTTCTAGTGCCCTAGAGAACGTAGCTAGTTGAAAGCTGGGGTTGTATGCTTGCCTCCTTGTGCGAGCTGAGCTCAGGGCAGGACCCGCACGCATCCTGCCTGCCCGTAGTCCTAGGTCACAGCCCATCCTTATGTTAGGCGCTGGAAGAGGTTGTGGGGAAAAGATGTGGAGTGACGGGACTCTGCTCAAGTGAATCTGAGGGCCATACAGGGGGGGGATATTGACGTACGTCCTTGTCAATGAGAGTGTTGGTCGTCCTAGCACCCATCAAGAAGTGTATTCCAGACACTGCCTGCAAAGCATACACACTTCCGAGAGTTGAGCTTATGGACTGTCCCTGCCACATCCTGCCTGCAGTACACCCGACGCTCCTATCTGGCCTAGCCCCGTGCGTGACTGATGTGGTGTGAGGGGAAATGGGGCAAAGTCCCCCAGCCCACAAGGATTAGTGCTTCCAAGTCAATCCAGCGAATGCCTAGTTTTTCCTGGGTGAGGCAGGTGCTGCATCCTAAGAGCCATTCGAGAGAAGCCTAGCTGAAACGCCTTGTCCCAAATAGCAACTTACTTCGGAGATTTGGACTCACCCTCAGTCCACACGTTTGCAAATGTCCTGCAGAAAGAGTTCTAACTCTGCACCAGAAGCCTTTTGTCAGAGCCTTGTGAAGTCGCAAGTGGAATAAGCAGAACTGAAGGGGTCTCCAGCTGCCATTGCAGTGGTATTCTGAGTTACTCCTGACTTAGGTCTGCCTATGTTCCAGGTGCCCTATGATCGCAAGCTAGTTGGAAGCTGGCTGTAGGGCATGCTTCCTTGTGCGAGCTGAGGTCAGGGCAGGACCCTCCGTTATCTGACTGCACGTGACATAGGTCCCAGCAATCCTTATGTTAGTCGGCCAGAAGAGATGTCGTGGATAAAGCTGTGGAAGTGACAGGACTGTGGTCCAGTGACATCTAGTCCAATAACAGACATTGCAAACGTCGTTGTTCATATGTGAGTTGTACATCGGTCCTAGCCCATCCAATAAGTGTCTCCGACATTGCCTGCAAAGACATAACACACTTTGAGAGTTGAGTTATGGACTGTCCCTCCACAATTCTGCTGCAGGTTTACACCGCGCCTCATGACAGCTTCAGACCCGATGCGTGGACTGAAGTGTTGTGAGAGGTTAAGTGGAAAAATTCCGGCCTGAAGACTAGTGCATCCAGCTAAACCAGCGAATTCCTAGTATTTCCTGTAGTGTGCCAGGTGCTGCATCCTATGGCCATAGGAAGAGAGAAGCTAGCTGAAGCATTGTCCAAAAGCAATTCGTCGGTGAGCTGCGCTGGATCTGTCTCATGTCTTCCACACTGCCTTCCGAATGATTTCGAACATCTGCACGAAGCCGTTTCACAGACGCTTATGAGAGCACAAGTGGAATATGCAGACCCGGATGGTGTTTCCAGCATGCAGAGGAGTGGGATTCTGGGTTACATCATGGCTTAGAGTACTGCTACGTTCTCAGTGACCCTAAGAAACGCGCTAGTTGAAGGATGGCTTGCAAGCATGCTTCCTTGGGCGAGCTGAGTTCAGGGCAGGACCCGGCCCGCATCCTACCTGCTGTAGACAAAGGTCCCTGATCTTATGTTAGGCGCCTGAAGAGGTTGTTGTAAAAGCATGTGGAGGTGACAGGACTCTGCTCAAGTGAATCTGAGTCCAATACAAGACATTGCAATCGTCCTAGTTCAATGAGAGTGTAGCTCGGTTCTAGCACCCATCAAAAGTTTCTTCCAGACATCTGCCTGCAAAGCATACACACTTCCGAGAGTTGGGCTTATGGTCTGTCCTTCTCACATCCTGCACTGCTGGTTACATGAGTCCCTAACAGGCTAGCCCCGATGCGTGCCTGAAGTGTTGTGGAGTAAGTGGAAAGTCCTGGCCTCACCCCTAGATGCTTAAGTTCATCCAGCGATTCCTAGTATTTCTTTGTGTGCCAAGTGCTGCATCCTAAGTGGCCCAATACGAGAAGAAGCTTGCGGAACGCCTTTTCCAAAAGCAACTTACTTCGGAGAGTTGAGCTCACCTCGGTCCTCACTGTTGCGCAATGCCTGCAGAAGAGTTTCCAACATCTGCACCAGAGCCGTTTGTCAGAGGCTTGTGGAGGACGCCAGTGGAATAAGCAGACCTGGATTGTGTCTCCAGCTGCAGTGGAGTGGTTATTCTGGATATCCTACTGGCATAGAATACTGCTACGTTCTCAGTGCCTAGGAACCGCAGCTAGTTGAAAGCTGGCTTGTAGGCAAGCTTCTAGTGCGAGTGATGGTCAGCAGGACCCTCCTGCATCCTGACTGCCCGTCGAATAGGTCCAGCATCCTTATGTGAGGCGCACGGAAGAGGTTGTCGTGAACAGCACATGTGGAAGTGACAGGACTTGCTCAAGTGTATTGGAGTCCAAACCAGACATTGCAAAACAGTCCTTGTTCAATGAGAGTGTAGCCACAAGACTAGTGATCCAAGACTTCAATCCAGCGAATTCCGAGTATTTTCCTGTGTCATCCAAAGTGCTGCATGAAGGAGTGAGAAAAAAGTTGTGTGAGGGAAAGAGCCTAGATTCTAAGGGCACTGTGTAGAATAAGCTTGCCTTCCATACTCTCTGGATCAAAAACTGCATTTGGGGATTGGGCTTTTTATTAAGACAAAAACTTCTAACAGCATGTCTCAGGATGGTGGTAGCAGTGGGGAAATCTAGGCTTCTACTCTGTTTGGACCTGTGCAGGAGAGTGGTGTCCCACCCCCACCCCAACCCCGCCCATGTCACAAGCCCAGTTACTAATGGCAATCTTACCTTGGCTCAGTAAGTATTACGTTGAGAAGACTGGAGGAAATAGAACTTCAAGAAAGGCCCACTAGTTAGGCCAATGATGCTCACTCTGATATGAGCTGATAAAGATTAGGCCTCAGTTTGGTTATAAACACAAATAGAGAGGGCAGAAATCACAGGTGAAGGATAGAGTCAAGATTCATAGAAGTCTTGTCATAGCTAGAGCTAATGGCAAATTCTAACAAGGGGAAATTAATAGAGATAAACCAACTCGTAACACATGCCCTCTTACGTAGCAGGTGAAGGGTCTTGCCTAAGTAGGCAGATTGTTTGATATGATTAGGAGATGTAGTTCACAATATGCTAAGCAATCTCACAGTGCCATGTGACATAAACTTTGTGAACTGGGGATGCTGGTGGCTCTGGTGTTTAGCACCATGCCTTCAGCCCGGGGCATGATCCTGGAGACCCTGGGTCGAGTCCCCGTTTGGCTCCCTGCGTGAGCCTGTTTCTCCCTCTGCCTGTGTATCTGCCTCTCTCTCTCTCTCTCTCTCTCTTCTTCGTCTCTCATGATTAAACAAATAAAATCTTTAAATAAATAACTTGTGAACTGTATTAACAATATAAGATGAAGGACAGGGATGAACGGGGGTGGGAGGTTGTGATGGTATAGCATAATTCTATGGTGGTCTGCTACCTCTGAAGAATGGAGACAGAAGTTGAACCATACATGGTGTGAGCCAAATTTGGAGACTTGGAAATATTTTTTCTGAAATAAATGATACTATATCTTGAAATATTTGAATGATTGTGATATGAAATAGATATCAGTAGACTTGCTTTGGTGGAAGTAATGAGAATAGGCTTTTGATGACCTTGAAAGTAGAACTTTAGAGTTTTAAAAGTTTTTAAGTTTAAAACTCGGAGCCTACTGGTAATGAATAAGCTATTTCCAGAAGGTATATGCTGCATCATTAAGTGTTCAAAGAGATGTAAAGGAAATTCACGAATTAGAAGAGGTTGTTGGACAGATTGACTTTTAGGCCTGCTTGTGGCCCTGCAAGTCATACAATTCTTTGATTCGATATATTTACTGGGACCTTCATTTAACAAAATTTCCTTTGCTGCTTCCATTATTAGGTGACAGACTAATTTAATTCAATGAACATTAAAAAAACTAAAACTTAGAGTGTATAAATTCTTATACTAAATTTCGGGATAGTACAGACACTATCCCATAATCTTTTTGGAGCTAAATTTGAGAAACTTACGAGCTGTATCACTGTTTGAATAGATAACTAGTGTGATAGAGGGAGAAGAAAGGAGGATTTGGGAAAGGAAAAAAGAATGGCTCACCTAGGAAGGAATATTTGTGGGGTTATATGTGGATGAAACCAATGTCAAGAAAACATGTTGTATTAGAATTGGAAATTTATTTATAGAGACACACTGGATACAGTGACATTCACCCCATATGCTTCACTGCTCTTCTACTTCCATCTCAACTGTGACTCTTATGACACTTAAGGCCCCCCAAAATTCCTCAAGCCACTGCGGTTCATGAATTAGGTGTTCTGAACAGAGAGATAGATTTCAGGATTTTTGGCAAACATTACTGGCTTTCTGTACTTTATTAAGGAAACATCAGATTCATTTTGTCCTAGTGTCTCGCAAAGCTGTCCAGTGAATTGCTGTGATGAAGACTATTAAGATCTTTCTATTGGAGAATATTTTCTGTTCTCAGTATTATCTCAAAGTTTTCTGGAGAGTGTTTTAAAATCTTTTTTCTAGTTTTGCTAGCTGTGAAATCTTGTCATTGTTGCGCATTGAGGAGGTCCGAGCTTGGTTTAGAGATACAGACTGGGAGTATATCCATTCCATAGGAGTCCTCTTCCACTTTCTCGTTTTGCATAACAGTAACTCTCTCCCTTATTTCATAATTCAAAAACAGTTATTTAGGTGCTTTATTGTTTCTAGGTAATAAATAGCAAGATAAATGGACATAGCCCTGACTGGCGTACATAAGCCAGAGTATTGAAAATCTATGTGGTATAGTAGTGAGTGATACATAAACAGATTTGTACAATAGTGGTAATAAATGGAGATATAAAGCAATTGGAACCAATGAAGGATTATTCGGTAACTTATTATATAGCAATTGGGTAACCATTTGGAGAAAAATAAAATGAGATTCACTTTATGTTTTCTCCAAAATAATTCTTTCAGACATTGTATAAGTATATAATTATTTCTCAGAATGGAGAAAGGCTGCTAATTATGACATGGTTAATTAGATAAATTAATTATAGAATATTATGGGCCACACTTGAAGCACATGTAACAAATATGTTGTCAAATACTTAACAAAAATTAAAATGGTATAACTGGAAGAATGTTTGCAAAAATATTTGTCGTTGTTTCCAAAATAAAGATTAGGGAGATGATGCACAACTCTTTAGAATAAACATGAGCATGATGAAGGGAGATTCACAAAATACACAATAATATCCAAAAATAAAAACTGTCCAATATCATTAACAGATGGAAATGAGGGAGAAAGTGAGTTTGTTATCTCTTATGAAGTCGTTTGTTTTTGCATTTATTTTCATGGATTTAAGGTTTTTGGCAATAATGAGTTGTCTCAGATGGATGAGATTTGACTTTTAATAATTATTTTCTCATGGAGAGGAAAAATTAATATATATTTCTTGGTGGGTGTTTGGTAGGTATTTGTCAAGTCTTAAAATGTTCAAATTCTTGACTAATAATTCACTTCTTAGAATTGATAGAATTAAATGGTTGGAGATGTTTATGAATATCTATTTGCACTACAGCAAAGATAGTAAACAAAAAGCTATAATCAATTTAAATATTTCAACAATACTAGGAAAGTGGATTATCAAATGATTTCTAAGTTGTACTAAAATAATATTTTTAAAAAATATCATCTTGGCTTCCGTTAAGTGAAATGGCTTCTTTATATTTTTATGAAAGTCTCCTTACTCTTGCCCAATGAAAATCTCCTTACTCATGCTCAAAGTTCATTGAATTATATCTGATAGACCAGTTAAATGCAATATTCATTCCTTGGTGCATTTCACAAGGGTTGATTCTGGTTTTCTGTTACTGTTTTATTATTGATGTACAATGTCATT
>NW_024571124.1:0-11253 GCF_018345385.1 Vulpes lagopus | reverse complement strand
CCCGGGGGGATCAGGGATAGCTGCCATCACCGTGACCGTCGCTGTGTGGGCCCTCCTCTATGCATGGGGTACGGGGGAAGTGGGGGTGGGGCCCCGGGGAGAGTGGAGGGTGGGGTACTGGGGAGAGTGGGAGGGTGGGGGTACTGGGGAGAGTGGGAGGGTGGGGGTACTGGGGAGAGTGGGAGTAGCGGGGTACTGGGGAGAGTGGGAGGGTGGGGGTACTGGGGAGAGTGGGAGGGTGGGGGTACTGAGGAGAGACGAGTACTGGGCTACTGGGGAGAGCAGGAGAGTCGGGTCGCTGCGAGCCAGATCCAGAGCACCGGTGCCTCCGAAGGTCTGCGGACGCAGAGTGGGCATCCAGGCAGCGGTGGAACCCGGGGGCACCACAGTTCCGCCCAGAGCGGGGTCCCGCATCATCACTGTGGGCAGGCGGGGTCCAATCAGCACTCAGCCCTCACCCTGGTGGCCGAGGGTCCCGGGGGAGGGTCCTGTCCCCACGCCGGGCGGGAAGGCGATGCAGGCAGCCTCCCGCATCCTCAGTTCCCATCCTCGGGCCCTGCAGGCCTCCCGCCCTTCAAGGCAGACTGGGGGTCACAGATGCCCCCCTCCGCCCCCCAGGGTTCACAGCGTGGGGTTGCAGTTAGGAGCATTTGAGGGGCTCCTGGGTGGTTCTGTCCGTCGGTTCCACGTCGACTCTTGAGTTTGGCTCAAGCCAGGATCTCCAGGTTGTGGCGTGGAGCCTCGGGTGGGGCTCGGTCTCCGGTGGGTGAGGAGTCCGCTCCAGGTTCCCCCTCTCCCTCCGCCCCTGCCCCCCGCACCGTCTCCCAAGTACATCTTCTAAACATTGACATGAAGACACGTGAGCATCTGGATCCCCTCTGCAGAGGCGCCTTCGTGTGCGTCATGACCGTGTAAATGCCTTTCACGGACCCACCGGGATTCCCACCGGAAACCCCTTTTCCTTGGTATCTATTGAAGTGCCGTCGACACCCAAGGGGACAGTAGCTTCAGGGCTACAGCTGGCGACTTGACAATTCTGTGCCTCGCTCAGCTCTCCCCGCGAGAAGCGGCGTCACCGTCTGTCCCCGTACCGAGTTGTCCCCACGGTCCTGACTCTATTGCCAGGCTGTACTTTCTAAATTTCCGGGATTTCTTTATTTAGAACCACACGCTTGTAGCTTTCCCTATTTGTTCATCCACGTTGCCCACCTGCCCCCCGCGGGCCCTCCGATCACTCAGCAGGATCCATCCCGTTAACCAGAGAAAGGACATGGGGCGGCCCGGGGCGGAGGGGGGGGGGCGGGGCTCAGCGCTTCAGCGCCTGCCTTCCCTTCGGCCCAGGGCGTGATCCTGGAGTCCCGGGATCGAGTCCCACATCGGGCTCCCTGCACGGAGCCTTCTTCTCCCTCTGCCCGTGTCTCTGCCTCTCTCTCTCTCTCGTCTCTCGGTGTCTCTCAAGGATATATAAATAAAATCTTTAAAAAACAACAAAACCAAAGAGAAAGGAGACGATCCCCTCAAGAGTCGCAGAAAACGCATTTGACAGAACACAGCATAAAAAGCACAGGGGGTTTTGAGGAAAGGTCTGTCAAGAGAGGAAATGCCGCGTAGGAAGGCCCGCAGCTGACGTCATCCCCGAGGGTGACGACCTGAAATCGTCTCCCCCGAGAGGAGGAACAAGCCAAAGAGGTGCCCTCTCAGCGCTGGGAGGCCCACGTAGTCAACAGACGGGAAACAGCCATGTGGGGGTTGCGTCCACGCCCACAGGGTTCCGTCCTCCTCAGGAATCGCGGGGAGACTTCCGGGTCAGGGTCAGGGTCAGGGTCAGGGGTTCGGGTTCGGGGTTCGGGTTCGGGGTTTGGGTTCGGGTTCGGGTTCGGGGTTCGGGGTTGGGGGTTCGGGTTAGGGTTAGGGGTTTGGGTTAGGGTTCGGGGTTCGGGGTTCGGGGGTAAGGGTTCGGGGTTAGGGTTCGGGGTTAGGGTTCGGGTTCGGGTTTAGGGTTCGGGTTCGGGTTTAGGGTTCGGGTTTAGGGTTAGGGTTCGGGTTCGGGTTCGGGGTTAGGGTTAGGGTTTAGGGGTTAGGGTTAGGGGTTAGGGTTAGGGTTAGGGTTAGAGGGTTAGGGTTAGAGGGTTAGAGGGTTAGGGTTAGGGTTGGGTTAGGGTTAGGGGTTAGGGTTAGGATTAGGGTTAGGGTTTTAGGGTTAGGGTTAGGGGTTAGGGTTAGGGGTTAGGGGTTAGGGTTAGGATTAGGGGTTAGGGTTAGGGTTAGAGGGTTAGGGTTAGGGTTAGAGGGTTAGGGTTAGGGTTAGGGGTTAGGGTTAGGGGTTAGGGTTAGGGTTTAGGGTTAGGGTTTAGGGTTTGGGGTTAGGGGTTAGGGTTAGGGGTTAGGGTTAGGGTTAGGGTTAGGGTTGGTTAGGGGTTAGGGTTAGGGGTTAGGGTTAGGGTTGTTAGGGTTAGGGTTAGGGTTAGGGTGGTTAGGGTTAGGGGTTGGGTTAGGGTTAGGGGTTAGGGTTAGGGCTAGGGTACGGGTTAGCAATAGGTTTAGGGTGAGGATTAGGGTACGGGTTACGGTACTGGTTAAGGTTAGGTTTAGGGTTAGGTTACGGGTTAGGGTTAGGGTTAGGAAACAGGAAACGGTACGGTTGAGGGTTAGGGTAAGGGTACTGGTTAGGGTTAGTGTTAGGGTACGGATTAGTGTTAGGATTAAGGTTAGGGTTAGGTTTAGGGTACTGGTTATGGTTAGGGTTAGGGTTAATGTAGAGGTTAGGGTTAGGGTTAGGATACTGGATAGGGTTAGGTTTAGGGTACGGGTTAGGGTTAGGGTACTGGTTAGGGTTAGGGTTAGCGTTAGGTTAGGTTACGGGTTAGGATACAGGTTATGGTTAGGGTTAGGGTTAGGGTACAGGTTAGGTTATGGGTTAGGGTTAGGTTTAAGGTACGGGTTAGGGTACGGGTTAGGGTTAGGGTACGGGTTACGGAATGGTTTAGGGTTAGGGTTAGGGTACTGGTTAGGGTTAGGGTACGCGTTAGGGTTAGGGTTAGGGTACGGGTTAGGGTTGGGGTTAGGGTTATGGTTAGGGAGAGGGTACTGGAGAGGGTTAGAGTTAGGGTTAGGTTAGGGTGCAGGTTAGGGTTATGGTTAGGTTTAGATTTAGGGATAGGGTTAGGTTTAGTGTTAGAGTACGGGTTAGGGTTAGTGTTAGGGTTAGGGTACTGGTTAGGGTTAGGTTTAAGGTTAGGGAACGGGTTAGGGTTAGGGTTATGTCTAGGGGTACGGTACGGGTTAGCGTGAGGGTTAGGGTTAGGTTACGGGTTAGGTTTAGGGTTAGGGTACGGTTTAGGGTTAGGTTACTGGTTAGGGTGAGGGTTAGGGTTAAGGTACGGGTTAGGGGTAGGGTTAGGTTTAGTGTTAGGGTTAGGGTACGGGTTAGGGTATAGGTTAGGGTTAGGTTTAGGCTTGGGTTTAGGGTTAGGGTTACGGTATGGTTTAGCGTTAGGTTTAGGTTTATGGTACGGGTTAGGGTTAGGGTTAGGTTATGGTTTAGGGTACTGGTTACGGGACTGATTACGGTTAGTGTTAGCGTTAGGGTTATGTTACGGATTAGGGTTAGGGTACGGTTTAGGGTTAGGCTTAGGGTATGGGTTGGGGTTAGGGTTAGGGTTAGGGAATGGGTTAGGTTTAGAGTTAGGGTTAGGGTACGGGTTAGGTTTAGGGTACTGATTACGGTTAGATTACAGGTTAGGGTTAGGGTTGGGGTACGGGTTAGGCGTAGGTTTAGGGTTATTGTTAGGTTTAGGGTACGGGTTAGGGTTAGGGTACGGTTTAGGGTTAGGGTTAGGTTAAGGGTTAGGGTTAGGGAAAGGGTTAGGTTTGGGGTTAGGTTTAGGGTACGGGTTAGGGTTAGTGTTAGGGATAGGGTACGGGTTAGGCGTAGTGTTAGGGTTAGGGTTAGGGTACGGGTTAGGCGTAGTGTTAGGGTTAGTGTTAGGGTTAGGGTACGGGTTATTGTTAGGGTTAGGGTAAGGTTTAGTGTTAGGGTTAGCGTACTGGTACTGGGTAGGTTTAGGGTAAGGATTAGGGCACGTGTTAGGGATAGTTTTAGGGTTAGGGTACGGGTTACGTTTATGGTACAGGTTGGGTTAGGGATAGGGATAGGGTTTTGTTTGGGGTTAGGGTTAGGGTTAGGTTTAGGTTACTGGTTATGGTCAGCGTTAGGGTTAGGGTCTGTGTCAGGGTTAGGGTTAGGGTCACGGTTGGGGTACGGGATAGGCTAAGGGTTAGGTTTAGGTTACGGTTTAGGGTTAGGGTTAGTGTACGGGTTAGGCTTATGGTTAGGTTAAGGGTACCGGTTAGGGTTAGGGTTAGGGTACGGGTTAGAGTTAGGGTTAGGGTTAGGGTACTGGTTAGGTATAGTGTTAGGGTTAGGATACAGTTTAGGGTTAGCGTGAGGGTACGGTTTAGGTTTAGGGTGAGGGTTAGGGTTAGGATTAGGGTACTGGCTAGGATTAGGTTTAGGGTAATGGTACGGGTTAGGGTATGGGTTAGGGTACTGGTTAGGGTACGGGTTAGGGTTTAGGGTTAGGGAAATTGTTAGGGTTAGGGTACGGGTTAGGGTACGGGTTAGGATTAGGCTACGGCTTAGGGTTAGGGTTAGGGTACGATTTAGGGATGGGGTACGGGTTAGGGTAAGGGTGAGTGTTAGGGTTAGGGTTAGGATAAGCGTACGGGTACGGGTTAGGGTTAGAGGCAGGGTTACGGTATGGGTAAGGGTTAGGGATACGTTACGGTAAGGGTTAGGTTATGTGTGAGGGTTAGGGTTAGGGTACGGCTTAGGGTTAGGGTTAGGGTTAGAGTACCGGTTAGTGTTAGGGTTAGGGTACGGTTTAGGGTTAGGGTTAGGGTTAGGGTACTGGTTAGGGTTAGGGTTAGTGTTAGGGTGAGGGTTAGGGTTAGGGTTATGGTACGGCTTAGGGTACGGGTTAGGGTACGGATTAGTGTTAGAATTATGGTTAGGGTTAGGTTTAGGGTACTGGTTAGGGTTAGGGTAGAGGTTAGGGTTAGGGTTAGGATACTGGTTAGGGTTAGCGTTAGGGTTAGGTTAAGATACGGGTTAGGGTTAGGGTTAGGGTATGCGTTAGGGTTAGGGTTCGGGTTGGGGTTAGGGTTAGGGTTAGGGTGAGGGTACTGGAGAGGGTTATGGTTAGGGTTAGGGTTAGGGTACAGGTTAGGGTTAGGGTTATGGTTTGGTTTAGGTTTAGGGATAGGGTTAGGTTTAGTGTTGGAGTATGAATTAGGGTTAGGGTTAGTGTTAGGGTTAGGGTACTGGTTAGGGTTAGGGTTAGGGTACGGGTTAGGGTTATGGTTAGGGGTACGGTACGGGTTAGCTTTAGGGTTAGGGTTAGGTTAACGGTTAGAATTAGGGTTCGCGTATGGGTTAGGGTTAGGGTTAGGGTACTTGTTAGGATTAGGTTTAGGGTACTGGTTAGGGTTAGGGTAGGGTTTGGTGTTAGGGTTAGGTTTAGGTTTAGGGTACGGGTTAGGGTTAAGGTTAGGGTTAGGGTTAGGGTTAGCGTTAGGATACGGGTAAGGGTTACGTATAGTGTACAGGGTAGGGTTAGTGTTAGGGTTAGGTTCAGGGTACGGGTTAGCAATAGGGTTAGGCCTAGGGTTAGGTTTAGTGTACGGGTTAGGTTTAGGGTTAGGTTACAGGTAGGGTTAGGGTTAGGGTAAGGGTACGGGTTAGTGTTAGGTTCAGGGTTAGGGTTAGGGTTCGGGTAAGGGTTAAGGTTAGGGTTAGGGTTAGTGTACTTGTTTGGGTTAGGGTTAGGGTACGTCTTAGGGTTAGGGTACGGGTTAGGGTTAGGGTGAGTGCACGGGTCAGGGGTAGGGTTAGGGTTAGGGTTAGGTTCCGGGTTAGGGTTAGGGCTGGGTTAGGGTTAGGGTTAGGGTTAGGGTACGTGTTAGGGTTAGTGTAAGGGTTAGGGTTATGGTACGGGTTAGGGTTAGTGTACGGCTTAGGGTAAGGGTGAGGGTATGGGTTAGGTTTAGGGTTAGGGTAAGGGTTAGAGTTAGGGTTAGGGTTAGGGTTTGTTTTAGGTTACGGTTTAGGGTTAGGCATAGGGAACGGGTTTTGGTATGGGTTAGGGTTAAAGTTAGGGTACGGGTTAGGTTTAGGGTTAGGATGAGGGTACGGATTAGGGTTAGGTTTAGGGTTAGGGTACGGGTTAGGGTTACGGTTAGGGTAAGGGTACGGGTTAGGGTTAGTGTTAGGGTACGGGTTAGGATTAAGGTTAGGGTACTGGTTAGGGTTAGGGTTAGCGTTAGAGTACGGGTGAGGGTTAGAGTTAGGGGTAAGGTTAGGGTACGGGTTAGGGTACGGGTTAGGTTATGGTTTAGGGTTAGGGTTAGGGTACGGGTTATGGTACTGGTTAGGGTTTGGGTTAGGGTTAGGTTAATGGTTAGGTTTAGGGTTAGAGTACGGGTTACGGTACAGGTTAGGGTTAGTTTTAGGGTAGTGTTTCGGGTTAGGGTTAGGGTACGGGTAAGGGTTAGGGTTAGGGTACGGGTAAGGGTTAGGGTTAGGGTTAGGGTACGGGTTACGGTACTGGTTAAGGTTAGGGTTAGGGTTTGGTTACGGGTTAGGTTTAGGTTTAGGGTACTAGTTACGGTAAGGGATAGGGTTAGGTTTAGAGTACTGCTTAGGGTTAGGGTTAGGGTACGTATTAAGGTTAGGATTAGGGTTAGGGTTAGGGTGAGGGTACTGGTTAGGGTTAGGTTTAGGGTTAGGGTTAGAGTTAGGGTGAGGGTACTGGTTAGGGTTAGGTTTAGGGTTAGGTTTAGGTTACAGTTTAGGGTTAGGGTTATGGTTAGGGTACGGTTAGGGTTAGGGTAGGGTACTGGTTAGTGTTAGAGTTAGGGTTATGGTACGGGTTAGGATTAGGTTACGGGTTAGGTTTAGGTTTAGGGTTATGGTACGGGTTAGGGTTAGTGTTAGGGTTAGGGTACTGGTTTGTTTTAGGGGTAGGTTTAGGCTACAGGTTAGGTTTAGGGTTAGGGTTAGGGTTCTGCTATTGTATGGGTTAGGGTACGGATAAGGTTTAGAGTTAGTGTACGGCTTATTGTATGGGTTGGTGTGAGGGTACGGGTTAGGGTTAGGGTTAGGGTAAGTGTACGGGTTAGGGTTAGGAAATGGTTTTGGGTTAGGTTTAGGGTTAGTGTTAGTGTACTGGTTAGGGTTAAGGTTAGGTTTAGGGTACGCGTTAGGGTTAGGGTACGTGTTAGGTTTAGGGTACGGGTTAGGGTTAGGGTCTGGTTAGGGTTAATGTTAGGGTTAGGGTTAGGGTACTACTTAGGGTAGGGTACGGGTTAGGGTTAGGGTGAGTGTACGGGTTAGGATGAGTCTTAGGGTTTGGGTTAGGTTATGGGTTAGGGTTAGGGCTGGGTACGGGTTAGGGTTAGGGTTAGGATACGGGTTAGCGTTAGGGTTAGGTTTAAGGTAAGGGGAAGGGTTAGGGTTAGGGTACAAGTTAGGGTTAGGGTTAGGGTACGGGTTAGGGTTAGATTAAGGGTTTCGGTTAGGTTCCGGGTTAAAGTTAGAGTAAGGGTTAGGGTTAGGGTACGGGTTAGGGTTAGGGTTAGTGTTAGGGTCTGGTTAGGGTTAATGTTAGGGTTAGGGTTAGGCTACTAGTTAGGGTTAGGGTACGGGTTAGGGTACAGGTTAGGGTTAGGATACTGGTTAGGTATAGGGTTAGGGTACGGGTTAGGTTACGGGTTAGGGTTAGGGTTTGGGTACGTGTTAGGGTTGGGGTTAGGTTAAGGGTTAGGGTTAGGGTACTGGTTAGTGTTAGGTTTAGGGTTAGGTTTAAGTTACAGATTAGGGTTAAGTTTAGGGTTAGGGTTAGGTTTAGGTTACAGGTTAGGGTTAGGGCTGCGTAAGGGTTAGGGTACGGGTTAGTGTGAGGGAACATGTTAGGGTTAGGGTTAGGGTTAGTTTATGGGTTAGGGTATGGCTTAGGGTTAGGGTGCGGGTACAGTTTAGGTTTAGTTTAGGGTTAGGGTTAGGGCTCGGGTTAGGTTTAGGGTTAGGGTTTGGTTACGGGTTATGGTTAGGATTAGGATACGGGTTACAGTACAGTGTAGGGTTAGGTTTAGGCTTAGGGTTAGGTTACGGGTTAGGGTTAGGTTAAGTGTTACTGTACATGTTAGGGTTAGGATACTGGTTAGGGTTAGGGTTAGTGTACGGGTTAGGGTTAGGTTTAGTGTTAGTGTACGGGTCAGGATTAGGGATAGGGTTAGGGTAAGGGTTCTGGTTAGGGTTAGGATTTGGGTTAGGGTTAGGGTACAGGTTAGGGTAGGTTTAGGGTTAGGGTTAGGGTTTGGAAACCGGTTAGGGTTAGGGTTAGGGTGAGGGTTAGGGTACTGGTTAGGGTTAGTGTTAGGGTTATGGTACGGGTTAGGTTTAGGGTTAGGGATAGGGTACGGCTTAGCGTTAGGTTTAGGTTAGGGCTTAGGGTTAGGGTTAGGTTTAGGGTTAGGGGACGGTGTAGGGTTAGGGTTAGGGTACTGGTTTGGTTTAGGGTTAGGGTTAGGTACGGGTTAGGTTTAGTGTTAGGGTTAGGTTTAGGGTACGGGTTAGGGTAAGGGTTAGTGTATGGCTTAGGGTACGGTTAGGGTTAGCTTTAGGGTACGGTTTAGGGTTAGGGGCCGGGTTAGGGTTAGGGTTAAGGTTAGGGTTAGGGTTAGGGTTAGCGTTATGGTAAATGTTAGGTTATAGGTTAAGGTTAAGGTTAGGGTACCGGTTAGGGTTAGGGTACAGGTTAGGTTTAGAGTTAGGGTTAGTGTCAGGGTACTGGTTAGTGTTAGTGTAACGGTAGGGATACAGGTTCGGGTTCGGGTTAGGGTTAGGATTAGGGTCGGGTTAGGGTACTGATTAGGGTTAGGGTTAGGGTTAGGGTACAGGTTAGGGTTAGGGTTAGGGTAAGGGTACGGGTTAGTGTTAGGGTTAGGTCATGGGTTAGGATTAGGGGTAGGGTTAGGGTTAGCGTTAGGGTTAGGGTCTGGTTAGGGTTAATGTTAGGGTTAGGGTCTGGTTAGGGTTAATGTTAAGGTTAGGGTTAGGGTACAAGTTAGGTTTAGGGTTAGGGTACGGGTTAGGGTTAGATTAAGGGTTAGGGTTAGCTTACGGGTTAAGGTTACAGTAAGGGTTAGGGTTAGGGTACGGGTAAGGGTTAGGGTTAGGGTCTGGTTAGGGTTAATTTTAGGGTTAGTGTTAGGGTACTGGTTAGGGTTAGGGTACGGGTTAGGGTTAGGGTGAGTGTATGGGTTAGGATTAGTCTTAGGGTTAGGGTTAGGATTTGGGTAAGGGTTAGGGCTGGGTACGGGTGAGGGTACAGGATAGGGTTAGGGTACGGGTTAGTGTTAGGGTTAGGGTTAGGTTAGGGGTTAGGGTTCAGGTTAGGGTCAGGGTATGGGTTAGGGTTAGGGTGAGGGTTAGGTTTCAGGTTAGGGTTAAGGTTAGGGTTAGGGGTAGGGTACTGGTTTGGGTTAGGGTTAGGGTACGGTTTATGTTTAGAGTAAGTGTTAGGGTTAGTGTTAGGGTTAGGGTTAGGGTACGGTTAGGTTAGGGTGAGTGTACGGTTAGGGTTAGGGTTAGGGTTATGGTAGGGTTCGGTTACGGGTCAGGGTTAGGGCTGGGTACGGGTTAGGGTACGGGTTAGGGTACGGGTTATGGTTAGGTTACGTGTTAGGGTTAGGTGTAGGGTACGAGTTTGGATTAGGGTTAGGGTTAGGGTTCTGGTTAGGGTTAGGCTTAGGTTTAGGGTTAGGTTTAGGGTACTGGTTACGGTTAGGTTTAGAGTTAGGGTTAGGTTAAGGGTTAGGGTTAGGGTTAGTGTACGGGTTATGGTACAGTGTAGGGTTAGGGTTAGGGTTAGGGTTAGGTTACGGGTTAGGGTTAGGGTTAGGTTATGTGTTACTGTACGGGTTAGGGTTAGGTTTAGGGTACTGGTTAGGGTTAGGGAACGGTTTAGGTATATGGTTAGGGTTAGGGTACGGGTTAGGATTAGGTTAGGTTATTGGTAAGGCTTCTGGTTAGGGTTAGGGTACAGGTTACGGTTAAGGTTAGGGTTAGGGTTAGGGTTTGGATACGATTTAAGGTTAAGGCTAGGGTTAGGGTTAGGGTACAGGTTAGGATTAGTGTTAGGGTTAGGGTACGGGTTAGTGTTAGTTTTACGGTTAGGTTTAGGTTACGGGTTAGGGTTAGGGTTAGGGTTACGGGGTTAGGGTACTGTTTAGGGTTAGGGTAGGCGTTAGGGTTAGGTTTAGGGTTAGGGTACGGGTTAGGCATAGGGTTAGGTTTAGGGTTAGCTTTAGTGTACGGGTTAGGGTTAGTGTTAGGGTACGGGTTAGGGTAAGGGTACGGGTTAGGGTTAGGGTACGGGTTAGGGTATGGGTTAGGGTTAAGTTAGGGTTAGGGTACTGGTTAGGGTTAGGGTTAGGGTATGGTTAAGGGTTAGAGTAAGGGTTAGGTTTAGGGTTAGGGTACGGGTTAGTGTTAGGGTGAGTGTACGTGTTAGGGTTAGGGTTAGGTTCGGTTACGGGTTAGGGATAGGGCTGGTGACGTGTTAGGGTACGGGTTAGCTTACACGTCAGGGTTAGGGTAAGTGTTGGGGTACGGTTTAGGGTTACGGTAAGGGTTAGGAATAGGTTTAGGGTACTGGTTAGGTTAGGGTTAGGGTTACGTTTAGGGTTAAGGTTAGGGTATGGGTTAGGGTTAGGGTTAGGTTATGGTTTAGGGTTAGGTTTAGGGTTATGGTTAGGGTAAGGGTGAGGTTACGGGTAAATTTAGGGTTAGGGTTAGAGTACGGATTAGGGTAAGGGTTAGGGTACAGGTTAGGGTATGGGTACGGGTTCGGGCTATGTTACTGGTTTGCGTTAGGGTTGGGGTTTGGGTACGGGTGATGGTTAGGGTTAGGGTTAGGGTACGGGTTAGGGTTAGAGTTAGGGTTAGGTTATGGTTTAGCGTTAGGCTTAGGGTACGGGTTATGGTACTGGTTAGGGTTAGGGTTAGGGTTAGGTTAAGGGTTAGGGTTAGGTTTAGGTTACGGGTTACGATAATTGTTAGGTTTAGGTTTAGGGTAGTGTTAGGCTTAGGGTTAGGGATAGGGTATGGTTAGGGTTAGGGTTAGGAACGGGTTAGGGTTAGGGTTAGGGTACTGGTAAGGGTTAGGGTTAGTGTTGGGGAAACGTTTGGGT
>NW_024571123.1:0-20284 GCF_018345385.1 Vulpes lagopus | reverse complement strand
GTGGGGTGGGAGCCTCATCTTGTGAAAATGTCCACAGTTCCTCAAGCCGCCCTCAGATTCAATGTCATTCCTATCAATATCATGGTGGCAGATCTTAGATATACGAAAAAAAAAAAAAACATAACATCCATCCGCCCCCTCAAATGACGCCGGACATCTAATCAGTATGGAGTAGCAGGACAGAGTGGTTCGTCGCACTTTCCTATTTCAAACGATGTCACACAGACACAGGATAAAGCAGTGTGTTTCTTGGGCCCCCGGCTGGCTCCGTCGGTTAAGCATGCAACTGCTGACCTCCCCTCTGGTCCTGATCTCGGCGTCGTGAGTTCTAGCCCTGGGCTGGGCCATGGACGAGGCATGGGGCATACTTCAACAAACCAGACGCAAGGGGGCTGGTCCCGGCATAAGCTGAAGGAGCAGAACAGAGAGTCCAGAATAAAAATGTGCTCTGATACACCTGATTTTTTTTAACTTTATTTAATTTAAACACATTTAATTAACGTATAGTGTATTATATTTCCAGAGGAAGAATTCAGGGATTCACCAGTTGGAGATAACAGCAGTGCTCCTGACATCACGTGCCCTCCTTCATGCAGGTCCCCTGTTATCCCCTTCCCCCGCCCCTCCCCTCCAGTGACCCTCACTTTGTTTCCTATCATTAAGAGTCTGTATTTCCTGCTCTGTTTTCATCTTATTTGTTTTTCCTTCCCTTCACAAATGTTCATCTTCTTTGCTTCTTTATTCCACTTATGAATGACACCACATGGTCATTCTCTTTCCCGACTGACCTATTTCACTTAACATGATCCCCCTAGTTCTATCCACCTCATTGCAAATGGCAAGATTTCCTTCTCTTTGATAGCTGAGTACCATTCCTGTCTCTATGACCATCACCTGTCTCCCATCCTCTTTATTCATCATCTGCCCAAGGGCACTGAGGCTCCTCCCACAGTGTGGCTACTTTGGACCTGGCTGCTGTGGACATTGGGGTGCATGTGTCCCAAGTCTCACTGCATCTGTATCTTCGGAATGAGCTCCAGGCCATACACCAGCTGGTCGCAGGGCGGCTCTATTTGTAACGTCCTGAGGAGCCTCCACACTGTTTCCAGGGCAGCTGCACCAGCCAGCTGTCCCACCCACAGTGGAAGAGGGTTGAGTGAGTTTTGCAGGATGTGGTAAAAGTCTGGTCCAAATTTCACTTCGCGTCTTGTGGGCTCCAATTCCTTGTCCTTAAGTATTTCTGGGGAAGCCCTGTGTTGCCTCCATTTCAGTGAGAGGTTTCTGAAGCTAACAGGCCTCAGCTGGAGGCTGTTAGGAGGCAGGTGTAGTCCCAGGCTAGGGCACGCCTCCTCCTGCATTGCCTCCTGCAGTGCCTGAGCTTCCTGCATTTGGCCCCTGAGCCCAGGCCCCGCCCAGGGGGCAGGAATTCACAGTGGGCCTCCCCTGCCTGCACTAACCTGAGCCCGCCTTTGCTGGGGAGGCATGAGGAGGACATGGAGACTCCTCCACGCTGATGAGCCACAGCCTTCTCAGGACCTGCGGGGAGTCTTCAGGGGGACCTTGGCCTGGGTTCACGCTGACAGGAGCTCCGGTCTCCTAGGGACACACGGTGAGGCTTCAGGAAGATGTGGGCTCGCATGTTTCATCAATACTACCAATTATTATTTTAACGTTTTACTTAAATTCCTGTTTGGAACCACAGTATGATATAGTTTCAGGTTTACCACATAGTGACTCAACCCTTGGATACAACGCCTGGTACTGGTCACAGGTTCCCTCCAGTATCGCCATCCCATGATTCCCCAACCCCCGACCTTCCTCTGGTATTTATTAGTTTATTCTCTGTGGTGAGGAGTGTGTTTCTTGGTTTGCTTCTCTCATCCCCCCGTCCTCCCCTTTGCCAGTTTGTTTGGTATCTTAAAATACACATGTGAATGCAATTGTACGGTATTTGGTATCTTTGACTGAGTTCCTTTAGCATAAGTCCTTTCCACTTCTCCCACGTCATTGTAAATGGCTTCATTTCATCCCTTCTGATGACCGAGTGATGTCGCAGTGTGTATATTTACCACATTGTCTCTGCCCATTCATCTGTCAATGGACATCTGGGCTGTATCCACAGTTTGGCTGTTTTTGATAATGCTGTACAAACACTGGGCTGCGTGTCCCTCTTCGAATCTACTAAACTACTTGTGTATCCTCGGGGTAAATACCTACCTGTGCAATTTTAGAATCGTTGGGTAGCTCTATTTTTAACTTCATTTTTTTAATTTTTTTAATGTTACTCACAGAGAGAGAGGCAGAGACACAGGAAGGGGGAGAAGCAGGCTCCATGCACGGGGAGCCCGACATGGGATTGGATCCCGGGTCTCCAGGATCGTGCCCTGCGCCAAAGGCAGGCGCCAAACCGCTGCGCCACCCAGAGATCCCCTAATTTTTTCTTCCCGAGGACGCTCCACAATGTTTTTCACAGTGGCTGCACCTGTTCGCATGCCCACCAGGAGTGTAAGGGGGCTCCCCCTATTCCATTGCCTCACCGACACCTGTTGTTTCTTGTGTTGTTAATTTTAGCCATTCTGATGGCTGTCAGGTGACATCTCATTGTGCTTTTGGTTTGCATTTCCCTGATGATGGGTGACCCTGAGTATCTTTTCGTGTGTCTAGCAGCCATCTGGATGTCTTGTCAGAGACAAAGTCCATTCATGTCTTCTGCCCCTCTGCAGTTGGATAATTTGTGTTAGGATGGTGAGATTTTTTTTGCTTTATGTATTTTGGGTACTAACTCTTTATTGGATGTGTTGTTTACAAATATCTCCTCTCATTTTGTATGTTGCCTTTTAGCTTTGGTTGCTTCCTTCACTTTGCAGATTTGTCCATTTCTTCCAGGTCTCCCAGTTTGTTAGCATATAATCTTTCATAGTATTGCCTTATTATTGTCTTATTTTTTTCTCGTGTTGTTTGTGATCTGTCTTCTGTCATTTGCGAGTTTATTTATTTAGGTCTTTTCTCTTTTCTCATTGATAAGGCTGGCTAGGGCTTGATCCATTTAATTAATTATTTTAAAGAACCAGCTCTTAGTTTCGTTATTCCATTCGACTGTTTTGTGGTTTCTGTATTGTTTATTTCTGCACTCATCTTTATTTTTTTCCCTTCTTCTGTAGGCATTATTAGGCTTTGTTTGCTATTCCTTTCCCTGCTCCTTTAAGTGTAGGGTTAGGTTGTGTATTGGAGACTTCTTGTTTCTTGAGGTAGGCCTGTATTGCTATGTACTTCCCTCTTAGGTCTGCCTTTGCTACATTCCACAGGATTGGAGAAACATGTTTTCATTTTCATATGTTTTAAATTTCTCTGTTATTTCCTGGATGCTCCATTTATTCTCTCGTAGGATGTTCATCATCTCCCCTTTTTTTGGTCTGTCCAAATTTTTTCTTCCTGTCAACTTCGAGTTTCATAGCATCATGATCCGAAAATGAACAGGGTGTGATGTCAACCTTATTGTACCTCTTGTACCTGTTGAGGGCTGATTTTTGGTCCATGATATGATCTGTTCTGGAGAAAGTCCCATGTGCCCTGGAAAAGAATGTGTATTTTGCTTTAGGAAAAAATGTTCAGACTATATCTGTTGAGTCCCTGTGGTCCAGTTAGTCAAGGATACTGTTCCACTCTTGATTTTCTGCATTGACGATAGGTCCATTGTCGTAAGTGGGTGTTAAAATCCCTAGTCATTGTATTATAATCAGTGAGTTCCTGTACGATTGTTTAATTGGTTTCTATAATTAGGTACTCCCATGTTGGTAGCATAAATATTTAGTTGCTTTATCTTGATAGCATCTTTTTAATTATGAAATAATACCCTTCTTCATCTCCTCTTTCAGCATTTGTTCTTCTGTTTTGAAATTTCAAAATTTTATTATTTATTCATGAGAGATACACAGAGAAGCAGAGGCAGGGATCCCTGGGTGGCACAGCGGTTTGGTGCCTCCCTTTGGCCCAGGGAAAGATCCTGGACACCCGGGATCGAATCCCATATCAGGCTCCCGGTGCATGGAGCCTGCTTCTCCCTCCGCCTGTGACTCTGCCTCTCTCTACATAGACAGAGGGAGAGGCAGGCTCCCCAAAGGGAGGCTGATGTGGGACTTGATCCTGGGATCCCAGGATCACACCCTGGGCCGAAGGGTGATGCTCAACCACTGTGCCACAAGGTGTCCCCCAGGATTTGGTTTCAAATCTTGTTTGTCTAATATAAGCATGGGTCTTCCAGCTTTCTTTTGATATCAAGTAACGTGATAGATGATTTTCCATCTCCTGACTTTCAATCTGCTGGTGTCTATAGGTCTTAGGTGAGCATCTTGAGCAGCATACAGTTAGATCTTGTATTTCAATAACGATTTTATTTATGAGAGAGATTGAGAGAGAGAGAGAGAGAGAGAGAGAGAGAGAGAGAGAAGCAGAAAATTAGGCCGAGGGAGAAGCAGGCTCCCCACCAGGTGCTCAATATGGGACTCGATCCCAGACTCCATGATCATGCCCTGAGTCAAAGGTACAGGCTCAACCCCTGAGCCACCCAGGCATTCCGGATCCTGTTTTTTAAGCCATTCTGATACCCTATATCTTTTGATTGGAGCATTTAGTCTATCAGCATTCAGAGTGATTATTGAAAGATATGAACTTAGTTCCTTTGTGTTACTGGTAGTGGTGTTTTTTCTGGTGATGTTCTCTGGTCCTTTCTATTCTTTGTTGCTTTTGGTCTGTTTTTTTCCCCCACTAGAAGAGTTCCACTTAAAATTCCTTACTGGACTGGTTTAGTGGTCATGAACTCCTTTATATTTTGCCTGTCTGTGAAACTCTTTACTCTCCTTCTATACTGTATGACACTCTTGCTGAAGAAAGAATTCATAGAAATTGGACTCCAATAAAAAGAAATTTACACACATAAAATCAATGTTTGCTATTATGATTGAGGAAAATGGCATTTAGGAGGAAAAGCAGAAGCTGAAAGAGAGGAAGACAGATTTCACCATCCGTAGCCTTCACAGGGACCTGGTGTCCTTTCCTAGGAGGGGCGCCCCCATCGCAGGATGCTTCCTACCTCTCTGAGCTCCTTGTTGGAACCCAGCAGGCACATCATGGTGCGTTGAGCACCTGTGCAGTCGTGGTTTATAGCGTCTTCCATGTATCCTATTGGGGACCACCGCGTTGTGTATGTAACCATCTGGCTGCTGTTTGATAACATTGGGGGTATTCCGTCTTTTGTTGGTTTTGGGGTATGTGTGTGTCTATCACATGCAGCTATCACGTGCAGCTATCTGATCCTCTGGCTGGGTCACCCAAATGCCGAAATGGTTGGCACAACATCATTTCTGGTGCTGGCACTGGGCAGCTGGCTCGGCTCTCCTGGCCGACCCAGGGCTCGCTCGAGCAGTGACTTTCTGCTGGAGGGTCAGCTGAGATGGAAGGTGACGCTTGACAACATTCCCATGACTGTCAGTGGGTTCTGCCGAACTCCGGCTGCTTCTCTTCTCCCCAGTGCCCATCCAGCAGAGAGCGAGACCTCGGGTCCGCCCTTGGGGGAGCTCTTGTGGAGCCGGGTGCCCATGGCGGGGAGTCCTGGGGCTGCCTGGTGTGTGAGAATCATGTTGGGGATGGGGCTGGGTTTCTCAGTCCCCTGTGCTGCCTGGCCTTCAGGCCGAGCCCAATGCTCACCCAGCCCCTACTCACTGGGCGAGGAGGGTCCCTCCACACGCTGGTGTGAGAGTTCCAACACCCCAAGGTGTGCACGCTGAGTGCACCTCGTGAGGGTGGCCCTGGTGCATGAGATGCAACTGTGGGACCAAGGAAATTTAACAAAAATCCGCTCCTCCATGACAAGCTGAGCAGGACTGATTCCATTTTGTGCTACACCCGCCACCTCCACTATGACTCCCACATGACCTGCTTATGGCTTATGGCGCTGCCCCACCCTAGACAGGCTGCTGGGCACACCTTAATGGGAAATCGGCTCATAACAATGTAACCCTGCTTTGTGCCCGCCAAAACTGCACGCCGATTCTGACCAAAGTAATAGGGCAGCACAAGTGCATACTATAGGGTAATGTATAATTCACTCAGCCACCTGCATGTGGACCGACATGACTGTGCAACTTTCTGTGTATCCCATGGGCCACTGGCCCCTATAACGCTGCTAGGCCTCTTTGTCTCGGGGTCCAAGTCCCTGCTCTGCTGTGTCAGGTGCACTTAGACCCAAGCTCCAGCTTGTGTAGAAACCCTTGGGAGATTTCATTGGTATGGGCTCCTTGGTGGTTACTCGGATTCGCAATCTTGGACACAACACAAGGGCCTGCTGTCCTCACATAGCTTTCAGGGCCATACTGACCACCCCGCAGGCCCTCTGTGCACCAGGCACACAGGCGTGGGGATGCGTGGAGGTGAGGATGTGCCCCGGAACCTGGCCAGCCCCGGCCCTATGGACAGATGGAGCACAGACATCCCAGGTCACTTTGCACAGACCCTGGTTACCTGAGGCTCCCTGGCTATCACTCTGTCCGAGCCCCTCCTGGCCCGTGGTGCAAAGGCTGAGTCCCAGTAAAGTCTGTGGTGTCCTGACCCTAACGTCTGACCACCCCTTGAAGGCACGTTTTGACGTCAGATGTGTGTGCCTGGCAGCACCCCTGCAGGGCGAGGTTGGGGCCTGGGTGGCCCCCTCCTCCTCTCTGGGATTCTCTCCATGCCCTCTGCACAGACTTCTGGGAGACACAGAAACCGACTGGTTGTGCATTTTCACACCACAACCCCTTATTGACTTTCTACAGCAAACGGGTCTCAGAGCCGAGGGTACCCGCCTTCCTCTGGGAAGGGAGAACTTTCTGTCCTTTAGGGGAGAGCAAGGATCACACGGGGTGGGGGGTCGGGTGTTGAAGTCCACCACCTGGGAGCATGTGTGGACTCCGGGTGGGGGCGTGTGTCCTGAGGTTTCAGCCTGAGAGATGGTTCTGAGGACAGCAGAGATGACCTGGACCTGAGCACATGAGCTCCTGGACTGAACCCCCACAGGGCACTGGACCCCGTGCTAGGCCCTCTGGCGCCCCAACACGTTTTGGAGCCTGCCTCCTGGTGTGTGTGAGTGTGGGCACCCCAGCCTACCCCTGATCTCCCCACCCTGGGGTGTCCCAGGAGCCCCAGGGCTGCTCGAGGTCAGCGACCTGGATCTGTGGGGCACGCCCAGGGCCCAGGAAGCCATATCCAGCTGTGAGAGGGCTCACTTAGTACGTGGCCAGAATCTAGGTTTGGTCAGGGCCATGGGGGATTGGATCCCAATAGTCTTCGTGTTGGGCATGGAGGGGGGCTCAAATCACCCCAGCACCCACAGAGCCCGGGGCCAGGCCAGCCCAGGTCCACCTGGGTTAAGGGCTGCTGTCCTGTGCAGGATGTGCCACCCTCCAGGAGAGACAGGGGTCGGAGACTGTACACAGTGGCTCCTCAGCAACAATAACCTGCACCCACAGTGACTGGGATTCCCTGCCTTCCCTCCTCTCTGCAACCTCTGGGTACTCTATGCGACACCCGTGCTTCTGAGGGGAGCAGGTTTTTCAGAGAACCCTGGGGAGGCTGAGCATGTCCCACAGGGGATAGCTGCACCAGTTCATTTCTGGGGGCCGATGGTGTCGGGGTGGATATTGTGGGGACTGGGTTATGATGGTGGTGGAGTGTGGGGGATGGTGTAGGTAGGATGTTGTTGGGGTATAGTGTTGGTGGGGATTGTGTGGGGGAGTGTGGGTATGAGGGGGTTGGAGTAGGGCGATGCATTGGGGGATATGATGTAGGGGGTGGTGTGGGGGTGGGGAATGAGGGGGATGGCCTGGGGGTCCTCCGGACACAGGGCATCCCCTTTCTTTAAGATGCACACGGAGACGTCAACAGATAAAGGCATCCCCAGTCGGGGTTTGCTGTGAGACCTGCCCCTGGGGTCCTAATTGTCATTGCAGGTCCCTGGCTGGAGCAGGGGCATTATCTGGGGGTCATCATAAGATGTATGTTTAAAATTGCAAATTGTCAGAAATTCAATGCATAGAATGGCGAAATATATAAAGCACCACGTGTGGGTGTCACCGTGACCCGTCTGACCCTTATCGGATCGATGTGTGTCCTGCTGCAGCCAGGGACATGCTGCCTGGCCCGAACTTCCCCTTACTGCCCCGACAGCCCCCACCACAGCCCCCTGCTTTTCATTGGGCCGTCCCTCACCCCTCTGGGGTTCAGCTCACATGGCAACCCTTGGAAGCCCCATCCTATTGGCCTCCTCATCCCCGAGGCCCCGGGTGTGGGGGCACGGTGGTCATCCCCAGCATCCTACCATATAGCAGTGTGTTTTTGACTGCTGTTGTTTCCTTCAGCCTCAGAAGCCCCGTGTTCCCTACCCAGAAGTCCCCGGGCCTCACAGCGCCTGATATCCCTGGCCACTCAGACACACCCAATCCCGTAGTACTCCCAAAACATGATGTGGCTGCCAAATGTCCTGTTGACGTCAAGAGCTATCTGCGTGATGACCCTGGTGGAGACCCGTGCCTCCTCCTTCATTTCCTATAGGAAAACTTGGAGGTGGACCCATGCATCAGGGACACTGACCCCTAACTCTCACCAGCTGCCATCCTGGGCAGGGAGCCCTGGGGCCACCATGGGAGTGTGTCATACCGAAAAACCTTCCTTTTCCTGGGAGGCTGGGGACGGCGGGAGTGCCCACTGTGCCTGTGGGACCTTTCTGAGGACCTTGCACAGATGCTGAGGACGGGGAGGTGACTGAGGGTCAGCCTGGGATGGAGGGCACAGGGGGTAGGCCCAGGTTGGGAGGTGGCATGGGGTGTTGTGCCCAAGATTGCAAATCTGAGAAACCACTAAGGAGTCCACACCAATGGAAGGACACAAGGGATGATTTACAAACTTGAGCTTGTGTCCAAGTATACCCTACACAGCAGAGCAGGGACTTGGACCCTGAGGTGGGTTTCATTTTAGATTTTAGACTGGTCTCAGGGACCTCCGGAGGGGGTAGAGCAATTGCTCAAGTTCTGTTTACATTTTGACATGGCGCCTTCAATGCATTGAGCTCTGTTCTCATTCTAATAGGTGCTTCCTGCCCTTGGCCTGGGCTCAGTTTTGATTCTATTGTGGGGCTTTGTAGGAAATTCAGCTGTAAACTTTTGATTTTCCTGTAACTGAAGTAATGTACATTTCAGCTCTTCTTCGCAGGGGCCGTGGATTGCTGGACATGTGCTATCGCTGAACTTAAAGTGGAATGGCCTAAATTTTCTGGGCCTCCACGCATCCAGTCCCATCTTACCTAGCTCCTTCCCCCGTCCCCAGAGATCCAAAGAGAGCAATTGCAGAAGACCTCAAGGTGGCAGCCTCTGTTGGGGGACAGGCCCAGGGATTTGGCATCAGGAAGACGTGGGCCCAGGTGACCCGCCTGTAGAGCGGATTCTATGCTGCAGTCGCTTATTGCCTAAGGCTATCTTGACAACAGACGCTGTACATAGAAATGCTCTCCTTTGTCTTTAAAAGATGAAGAGGGAGTCAAAGCGTTTTTTCCTTGCCCATCTGATTACTCAGATTCCAATCTGAGATGTATTTCCTGTTAATAAGATAGTTTACTATCCGTAGTAGTATGGTTAAAATATTCTGACACAAGCAATCAGAGGGATGAGGGTTTCTCATCTTTCTTCACATCTCAGTCACTCATCAGGAAATGCATCTTTATGGATTTCAAAAGAACTGAGAGACATTATCACCAATGGTCCTATTATTACGTGATGGATTCTTCCCTGAGATTCTCCCCCTGTTTCAACTGACACTGAAGCACTGTGAACTCTTTGGAAGACAAATGTCAAGGGAATAAATGTTAGGCATTGCTATTTTGAAATGCACTTGCAATATGGTGTCTATTATAATAGAAGTATTTTTATCTGATTTTTGATATTTATTATCCTTTCCTTCTTTTCAGGTTGAGGAGGCATTATACATGCTCATAAGTGTTTTTCTTTCCTTTTGATATAAAAGTCTTACTTTGTTCCCATCGAAGGAACTCTTTAAGAATCAGGCAAAGTTAATTCAACTATACTTAAAATGTCTTCACACTTGGAGCCTGATTCATTTAAGTCAATTTGCAAAATAAATCTTATTTACTAGAAAAAAAGATTCATAGGGAATTTGAGAAGATTGTACAGAGAATTCTCATGTACTTACACTAAATTTTTCCAATTATTTATATCTTATATTAGAATGGTACAAATATTAGCTAATGAATCTATATTAAAATATTCACATTAACTAAAGACGATGCTTTATTCAAATTTCCCTAGTTTTGCTAAGTTACCATCACTCATATCACATTCCATTTGTACTCATGTTTACTTAGGCTCCTCTGGATTGTGACAGTCTTTCAGCCTTTCCTTGATAGTAAACTATCTTGATGTGCTGGAACACATTGAGAAATAGAGTATTTTGTAAAATGTCGCTCAGTTGGGATATGTCTGTTGTTTATCTCATGATTGAACAGTTTCTGTGGATTATATGCAGAGATATACTGCCATTTTTATTATATAATATTAGGATCGATACTCTCAGCATGATATACTGCCATTTTTATTATATCATGTTAAGGATAGATACTATTAGCATGATTTATCAGTCTTGGTATCGATCTGATCATCTTGCTATGGTAGCGTTTGTCAGCTATGTCCATACTATAGTGGTTCTTTTATTATTATTATTATTATTATTATTATTATTATTATTATTATGTTATTATTATAATTTTAAGTTTTTCATAATATATTTTGTAGAAGGAAGTTACTGTGTGTATTGCACACATAAGAGTGGGACGCTATGCTCATCAACTTGAGGGTGGAACGTCTGCACAAATTGTTTGAAATTCTTCTACAAGGGAGATTTCTGTTCCTTCTGCGTTTGTGTGGTTGTTTCTGTCTTAAAGATGTTATTTATTTTTTTAAGAGACAGAGAGGAGAGAAAAAGCATCAGCGAGAGGGGCAGAGGGAGAGGGAGCAGCAGGTTCCCTGCTGAACAGGGAGCCTGCCTAGGGACTTGGATCATGATCTGAGACTAAGGCAGAACTTAACTGGGAACCCTGGGTGGCGCAGCGTTTTGGTGCCTGCCTTTCGCCCGGGGCGCGATCCTGGAGACCCGGGATTGAATCCCACCTGGGGTCCCAGTGCAGGGAGCCTGCTTCTCCCTCTGCCTTTGTCTCTACCTCTCTCTCTCTCTCTCTCTCTCTCTCTCTCTCTGTGACTACCATAAAAAAAAGAACTTAACTAACTGAGCCACCCAGGTGCCACCCTTTCTTTCTTTCTACTTTCTTTCCTTCGTTCTTTATTTAAATAATAAATTTATATTGTATTGGTGTTCCATTTGCCAACATACAGAATAACACCCAGTGCTCATTCCATCAAGTGACGCCCCCAATAACGGTCACCCATTCACCCCGTCCCCCTGACCTCCTCACCTTCCTTCACCCCTCGTTCGTTTCCTAGAGTTAGGAGTCTTTATGTTCTGTCTCCCTTTCTGATATTTCCCAGACATTTCTTCCCCTTCCCTTATATTCCCTTTCATTATTATCTATATTCCCCAATTGAATGAGAACATACAATGTTTGTCCTTCTCCAATTGACTTACTTCACTCAGCATAATACCTTCCAGTTCCATCCACGTTGAAGCAAATAGTGGGTATTTGTCATTTCTAATGTCTGAGCAAGGTCCATATTTTCTCTCCTTCATCTTCTGAGTCCCCTATGATATGAATGTTATTGTTTTAGTAAGTGGCTGAGTTCCCTAAGTCGGCCTCTGTGGTCCATAAAATTTCTTGTTGTTAAGGCCTCCACATGGGACTGCATCTGACTTATACCATTTGTAATGTTGGCCTGACCGGATTTTAGTTCTTTTATTTCTACAGGAAGGGATTCTCTAGTTTTCTTCTGTGCTCCTTTTCTAGCCCAGCTACTATCTTCATAATCATTGTTTTAAACTGTAGTTAGATATCAAATATGTGTATTGATGATCTTCCTGTCTGTGGGTACTACCTCATGTTATTTTATGGAGGTCAATTTCCCCAACTCATTATATTTTCTAGAAAAGAAGGAGGAAGGAAATGGAAAACCAAGAAAAACAATAACAACTGCCCTCCCCCCCAAAAAACCACCAGATTATTTTGGCCTGCTTGTTAAAAGATTAGAAATCTCAAATTAAGAAACACAATCAAAGTACCATGAAAGGAAAAATTAGAAATATATTAGGTACATACATAAAAATTAAAAGAAGGCAATTAATCAAAAAGAAACAAAGAAAATAAATGAAAATAAAGCACAAAGTACAAAGGAAGCTAGACCCTACTTTCCAGGCAGAGCTGAAGCTGTGCAGCCTCTGGGGTTCAACAACTTGGTCGCAGCGAGTGGTCTGTGCGTGGTCTGGGGATGGACCCTGGCACTGATTTTCAGGTGCTCATCTGCCTGGTAGACGCACCTGCAGGGTCAGAGGCAGGGAGGGCGTAAGCGACTCTGGCCTACAGCGGGCTGTGCTGTGCTGCTCCCTGAGATTCAGTGCTGGTGGGCAGGATGTGGGAGGGGACCCTGGGTCCTCTGGCTTTGGGGCTGAGCATCCCGCCCCCCAGTCTGCAGGTCCTCCACAGAAGAGCCCCCAAGCCCCCGGGTCTCCACCACTTCTCTCAGAAACCTGCTTTCCCTCTGCCTGGATCAGAGCTTCTTTTGGTTTTGTGTTTTTACCTCAGAGTGTTGTACTCACGATTGCCAATCTGAGAGATCACCGAGAGGCGACACCCTTGCAAACACACGAGTGTTTATTTACAAGCTCGAGCTTGTGTCCAAGTATACCGAAACAGTGAATTGGGAGATGGACTCGGAGGTGGGTTTTTGCTTCGTTTTAAGGGCTGGTGTGGGGGACCTCCAGAAGGGCTGGAGCAATTCCTCCAGTTCTGTTTACATTCTGATATGGGGCCTTCAAGGGCATTGAGCTCTGTTCTCATTCAAATAGGGGCGCCCTGCCCTTGGCCTGGGCTCAGTTTTTATTCTATTGTGGGGCATTCTGAGACATTAAGCTGTACACAGCTAAGGTTCCACACCTGAACGGGCGAAGTCATACTGTCCCTATTTGCTGAAGACTCCGTACTAGAAACAGGAAACCTGAGAGCCTCCACCCAAATCTGTTAGAACTAAGGGGTGAGTTCAGTAAGGTCACGGGACACAAACTGACCCGACAGAGCAGAGTCGCCTTGCTGTGTCCTACCATCAGCACAGGAAGGAAATGAAGGGTGTGATTCCCTTTTCAGGAGCCTCACAGAATATAAATAATGAGACTGAACCCAAGGAACACAAGATGTGTGCAATGAGCCATACCAGGCTCTGGGTGGCTGTCCTGAGCTTGTGGGGTGGGAGCCTCATCTTGTGAAAATGTCCGCAGTTCCTCAAGCCGCCCTCAGATTCAATGTCATTCCTATCAATATCATGGTGGCAGATCTTAGATATACGAAAAAAAAAAAACATAACATCCATCCGCCCCCTCAAATGACGCCGGACATCTAATCAGTATGGAGTAGCAGGACAGAGTGGTTCGTCGCACTTTCCTATTTCAAACGATGTCATACAGACACAGGAAACACACAGGGTGTTTCTCGTGCCCCCGGCTGGCTCCGTCGGTTAAGCATGCAACTGCTGACCTCCCCTCTGGTCCTGATCTCGGCGTCGTGAGTTCTAGCCCTGGGCTGGGCCATGGACGAGGCATGGGGCATACTTCAACAAACCAGACGCAAGGGGGCTGGTCCCGGCATAAGCTGAAGGAGCAGAACAGAGAGTCCAGAATAAAAATGTGCTCTGATACACCTGATTTTTTTTAACTTTATTTAATTTAAACCCATTTAATTAACGTATAGTGTATTATATTTCCAGAGGAAGAATTCAGGGATTCACCAGTTGGAGATAACAGCAGTGCTCCTGACATCACGTGCCCTCCTTCATGCAGGTCCCCTGTTATCCCCTTCCCCCGCCCCTCCCCTCCAGCGACCCTCACTTTGTTTCCCATCATTAAGAGTCTGTATTTCCTGCATCTGTTTTCATCTTATTTGTTTTTCCTTCCCTTCACAGATGTTCATCTTCTTTGCTTCTTTATTCCACTTATGAATGACACCACATGGTCATTCTCTTTCCCGACTGACCTATTTCACTTAACATGATCCCCTTAGTTCTATCCACCTCATTGCAAATGGCAAGATTTCCTTCTCTTTGATAGCTGAGTACCATTCCTGTCTCTATGACCATCACCTGTCTCCCATCCTCTTTATTCATCATCTGCCCAAGGGCACCGAGGCTCCTCCCACAGTGTGGCTACTTTGGACCTGGCTGCTGTGGACATTGGGGTGTATGTGTCCCAAGTCTGGCTGCAACTGTATCTTTGGAATGAGCTCCAGGCCATACACCAGCTGGTCGCAGGGCGGCTCTATTTGTAACGTCCTGAGGAGCCTCCACACTGTTTCCAGGGCAGCTGCACCAGCCCGCTGTCCCACCCACAGTGGAAGAGGGTTGAGTGAGTTTTGCAGGATGTGGTAAAAGTCTGGTCCAAATTTCACTTCGTGTCTTGTGGGCTCCAATTCCTTGTCCTTAAGTATTTCTGGGGAAGCCCTGTGTTGCCTCCGTTTCAGTGAGAGGTTTCTGAAGCTAACAGGCCTCAGCTGGAGGCTGTTAGGACACAGGTGTAGCCCCAGGCGAGGGCACGCCTCCTCCTGCATTGCCTCCTGCAGTGCCTGAGCTTCCTGCATTTGGCCCCTGAGCCCAGGCCCCGCTCAGGGGACAGGAATTCATAGTGGGCCTCCCCTGCCTGCACTAACCTGAGCCCGCCTATGCTGGGGAGGCATGAGGAGGACATGGAGACACCTCCACTCTGATGAGCCACAGCCTTCTCAGGACCTGCGGGGAGTCTTCAGGGGGACCTTGGCCTGGGTTCACGATGACAGGAGCTCTGGTCTCCTAGGGACACATGGTGAGGCTTCAGGAAGATGTGGGCTCGCATGTTTCATCAATACTACCAATTATTTTAACGTTTTACTTGAATTCCTGCTTGGAACCACAGTATGATATAGTTTCAGGTTTACCACATAGTGATTCAACCCTTGGATACAACGCCTGGTACTGGTCACAGGTTCCCTCCACTATCGCCATATCATGAGTCCCCATCCCCCCGACCTTCCTCTGCTATTTATTAGTTTATTCTCTGTGGTGAAGAGTGTGTTTCTTGGTTTGCTTCTCTTATCACCCCGTCCTCCCCTTTGCCAGTTTGTTTGGTATCTTAAAATACACATGTGAATGCAATTGTATGGTATTTGGTATCTTTGACTGACTGATTTCCTTTAGCATAAGTCCTTTCCACTTCTCCCACGTCATTGTAAATGGCTTCATTTCATCCCTTCTGATGACCGAGTGATGTCGCAGTGTGTATATTTACCACATTGTCTCTGCCCATTCATCTGTCAATGGACATCTGGGTTGTATCCACAGTTTGGCTGTTGTTGATAACGCTGCTACAAACACTGGGCTGCGTGTCCCTCTTCGAATCTACTAAACTACTTGTGTATCCTCGGGGTAAATACCTAGCTGTGCAATTTTGGAATCGTAGGGTAGCTCTATTTTAAACTTCATTTTTTTCATTCTTTTTATGTTACTCACAGAGAGAGAGGCAGAGACACAGGAAGGGGGAGAACCAGGCTCCATGCACGGGGAGCCCGACATGGTATTGGATCCCGGGTCTCCAGGATCGTGCCCTGGGCCAAAGGCAGGCGCCAAACCGCTGCGCCACCCAGAGATCCCCTAATGTTTTCTTCCCGAGGACCCTCCACAATGTTTTTCACAGTGGCTGCACCTGTTCGCATGCCCACCAGGAGTGTAAGGGGGCTCCCCCTTTTCCATTGACTCCCCAACACCTGTTGTTTCTTGTGTTGTTAATTTTAGCCATTCTGATGGCTGTCAGGTGACATCTCATTGTGCTTTTGGTTTGCATTTCCCTGATGATGGGTGACCCTGTGTATCTTTTCGTGTGTCTAGCAGCCATCTGGATGTCTTGTCAGAGACAAAGTCCATTCATGTCTTCTGCCCCTCTGCAGTTGGATAATTTGTGTTAGGATGCTGAGATTATTTTTGCTTTATGTATTTTGGATACTAACTCTTTATTGGATGTGTTGTTTACAAATATCTCCTCTCATTTTGTATGTTGCCTTTTAGCTTTGGTTGCTTCCTTCACTTTGCAGATTTGTCCATTTCTTCCAGGTCTCCCAGTTTGTTAGCGTATAATCTTTCATAGTATTGCCTTATTATTGTCTTATTTTTTTCTCGTGTTGTTTGGGATCTGTCTTCTGTCATTTGCGAGTTTATTTATTTAGGTCTTTTCTCTTTTCTCATTGATAAGGCTGGCTAGGGCTTGATCCATTTAATTAATTATTTTAAAGAACCAGCTCTTAGTTTCGTTATTCCATTCGACTGTTTTGTGGTTTCTGTATTGTTTATTTCTGCACTCATCTTTATTTTTTCCCTTCTTCTGTAGGCATTAGGCTTTGCTATTCCGTTTCCTGCTCGTTTAAGTGTAGGGTTAGTTTGTGTATTGGAGACTTCTTGTTTCTTGAGGTAGGCCTGTATTGCTATGTACTTCCCTCTTAGGTCTGCCTTTGCTACATTCTACAGGTTTGGAGAAACATGTTTTCATTTTCATATGTTTTAAATTTTCTCTTTAATTTCCTGGATGCTCCATTTATTCTCTCGTAGGATGTTCATCATCTCCACTTTTTTTGGTCTGTCCAAATTTTTTCTTCCTGTCGACTTGGAGTTTCATAGCATCGTGGTCCGAAAATGTACAGGGTGTGATGTTAACCTTATTGTACCTCTTGTACCTGTTGAGGGCTGATTTTTGGCCCATGATATGATCTGTTCTGGAGAATGTCCCATGTGCCCTCTAAAAGAATGTGTATTTTGCTTTAGGAAGAAATGTTCAGACTATATCTGTTGAGTCCCTGTGGTCCAGATAGTCAAGGATATTGTTCCACTGTTGATTTTCTGCATAGACGAACGGGCCATTGTCATTAGTGGGTGTTAAAATCCCCAGTCATTGTATTATAATCAGTGAGTTCCTGTATGATTGTTTAATTGGTTTCTATATTTAGGTACTCCCATGTTGGTAGCATAAATATTTAGTTGTTTTATCTTGATAGAGCATCTTTTTAATTATGAAATAATACCCTTCTTCAACTCCTCGTACAGTATTTGTTCTTCCTTTTTGAAATTTCAAAATTTTATTTATTTATTTATTCATGAGAGATACACAGAGAAGCAGAGGCATAAGGATAGACAGAGGGAGAGGCAGGCTCCCCAAAGGGAGGCCGATATGGGACTTGATCCTGGGATCCCAGGATCACACCCTGGGCCGAAGGGTGATGCTCAACCACTGTGCCACCAGGTGTCCCCCAGTGTTTGGTTTCAAATCTTGTTTGTCTAATATAAGCATGGGTCTCCCAGCTTTCTTTTGATATCCGTTAGCGTGACAGATGATTTTCCATCTCCTGACTTTCAATCTGCTGGTGTCTATAGGTCTTAGGTGAGCATCTTGAGCACCATAGAGTTAGATCTTGTTTTTCCATAATGATTTTATTTATGAGAGAGAGAGAGAGAGAGAGAGAGAGAGAGAGAGAGAGAGAGAAGCAGAAAATTAGGCCGAGGGAGAAGCAGGCTCCCCACCAGGTGCTCAATATGGGACTCGATCCCAGACTCCAGGATCATGCCCTGAGTCAAAGGTACAGGCTCAACCCCTGAGCCACCCAGGCATTCCGGATCCTGTTTTTTAAGCCATTCTGATACCCTATATCTTTTGATTGGAGCATTTAGTCTATCAGCATTCAGAGTGATTATTGAAAGATATGAACTTAGTTCCTTTGTGTTACTGGTAGTGGCGTTTTTTTCTGGTGACGTTCTCTGGTCCTTTCTATTCTTTGTTGCTTTTGGTCTGTTTTTTTCCCCCACTAGAAGAGTCCCACTTAAAATTCCTTACTGGACTGGTTTAGTGGTCATGAACTCCTTTATATTTTGCCTGTCTGTGAAACTCTTTACTCTCCTTCTATACTGTATGACACTCTTGCTGAAGAAAGAATTCATAGAAATTGGACTCCAATAAAAAGAAATTTACACACATAAAATCAATGTTTGCTATTATGATTGAGGAAAATGGCATTTAGGAGGAAAAGCAGAAGCTGAAAGAGAGGAAGACAGATTTCACCATCCGTAGCCTTCACAGGGACCTGGTGTCCTTTCCTAGGAGGGGCGCCCCTTTCGCAGGATGCTTCCTACCTCTCTGAGCTCCTTGTTGGAACCCAGCAGGCACATCATGGTGCGTTGAGCACCTGTGCAGTCGTGGTTTATAGCGTCTTCCATGTATCCTATTGGGGACCACCGCGTTGTGTATGTAACCATCTGGCTGCTGTTTGACAACATTGGTGGTATTCCGTCTTTTGTTGGTTTTAGGGTATGTGTGTGTCTATCACATGCAGCTATCACGTGCAGCTATCTGATCCTCCTGCTGGGTCACCCAAATGCCGAAATGGTTGGCACAACATCATTTCTGGTGCTGGCACTGGGCAACTGGCTCGGCTCTCCTGGCCGACCCAGGGCTCGCTCGAGCAGTGACTTTCTGCTGGAGTGTCAGCTGAGATGGAAGGTGCCGCTCGACAACATTCCCATGTTTGTCAGAGGGTTCTGCCGAACTCCGGCTGTGTCTCTTCTCCCCAGTGCCCATCCAGTAGGGAGCGAGACCTCGGGTCCGCCCTTGGGGGAGCTCTTGTGGAGCTGCGTGCCCATGGCAGGGAGACCTGGGGCTGCCTGTGTTTGAGAATCATGTTGGGGACAGGGCTGGGTTTCTCAGTCCCCTGTGCTGCCTGGCCTTCATGCCGAGGCCAATGCTCACCCAGCCCCTACTCACTGGGCGAGGAGGGTCCCTCCACACACTGGTGTGAGAGTTCCAAACCCCAAGGTTTGCACGCTGAGTGCACCTCGGGAGGGTGGCCCTGGTGCAACTGTGGGACCCAGGAAATTTAACAAAAATCCGCTACTCCACGACAAGCTGAGCAGGACTGATTCCATTTTGTGCTACACCGCCACCTCCCCTATGACTCCCACAGGACCTGCTTATGGCTTATGGCGCTGCCCACCCTAGACAGGCTGCTGGGCACACCTTAATTGGAAATCGGCTCATAACAATGTAACCCTGCTTTGTGCCCGCCAAAACTGCATGCCGATTCTGACCAAAGTAATAGGGCAGCTCAAGTGCATACTATAGGGTAAGGTATAATTCACTCAGCCACCTGCATGTGGATCGACATGACTGTGCAACTTTCTACGTATCGCATGGGCCACTGGCCCCTATAACGCTGCTAGGCCTCTTAGTCTCGGGGTCCAAGTCCCTGCTCCGCTGTGTCGGGTTCACTTAGACCCAAGCTCCAGCTTGTGTAGAAACCCTTGGGAGATTTCATTGGTATGGGCTCCTTGGTGGTTACTCGGATTCGCAATTTGGACACAACACAAGGGCCTGCTGTCCTGACATAGCTTTCAGGGCCACACTGACCGCCCCGCAGGCCCTCTGTGCACCAGGCACACAGGCGTGGGGATGGGTGGAGGGGAGGATGTGCCCCGGAACCTGGCCAGCCCCGGCCCTATGGACAGATGGAGCACAGACTTCCCAGGTCACTTTGCACAGACCCTGGTTACCTGAGGCTCCCTGGCTATCACTCTGTCCGAGCCCCTCCTGGCCCGTGGTGCAAAGGCTGAGTCCCAGTAAAGTCTGTGGTGTCCTGACCCTAACGTCTGACCACCCCTTGAAGGCACGTTTTGACGTCAGCTGTGTGTGCCTGGCAGCACCCCTGCAGGGCGAGGTTGGGGCCTGGGTGGCCCCCTCCTCCTCTCTGGGATTCTCTCCATGCCCTCTGCACAGACTTCTGGGAGACACAGAAACCGACTGGTTGTGCATTTTCACACCACAACCCCTTATTGACTTTCTACAGCAAACGGGTCTCAGAGCCGAGGGTACCCGCCTTCCCCTGGGAAGGGAGAACTTTCTGTCCTTTAGGGGAGAGCAAGGATCACACGGGGTGGGGGTCGGGTGTTGGAGTCCCCCACCTGGGAGCATGTGTGGACTCCGGGTGGGGGCGATGTGTCCTGAGGTTTCAGCCTCAGAGATGGTTCTCAGG
>NW_024571122.1:0-11174 GCF_018345385.1 Vulpes lagopus | reverse complement strand
GAACCGCTGTACTCTTTGCCAACATCCCTCCCCGTTTCCCCTTCCCCTAGACCCTGGAACCCACCAATCTACAATCTGATTTATATGAGTTTGGCATATTGATCTCCACAGTTAAGTAGATCATGTGGCTATTTTTCCTTCATGTCTGAATTTCCACTTAGCACCAGTGTTGTCTTCTTTGGTTTTCTATTTTCATGGATTCTCTCGTCTATGTTAATTTCTTTCTTATTTTTTGCTGTTAATTCCTTCTTTTTTATATTTGTTTAAAGCAGGATACATTTACACTAATGTCTCTTATAAATTGGTCTGCTAATACTTTATCTCCAAAAACTGGTTTTTTAAACTTCTTTACATGAATTGTGCATTTTGTTGTTTTTATAATTCTCGTCCCCAAAACATATTCTAATTCACCTTGCTTTTCTTTGACACTTGTCTATAGTAAGTTGCTGTATAATTTTCACATGCTTTTTGTCCCACATTCTTTGACCTTTTCTGGAATATTTTATAGTTATAGTTTCAATAGTTCAGTTGTTTGTGGGGCAGAAAAGTATTACTCTATTATATCTCAGTCCTTCAAATTTATTAATGTCGTTTTTAAGTGCCCAGTATGAATATTTAGGCATCATTATATTTCATGTATATGTGGATATCCTCTACAGTTGTTGGTTGTAGTATAAATACCAGGTCACTGTGGTTGATGGAGACGGTACAGTGTGTATAAATTCTTACTGAAATTTTTGGCGCTAATCCCTTCATTTCTATCAATCACTATGAAGACCGGTACTAAAAGCTCCAACTGTCGGATTGTGCTGTGTTTGTCTTGTCTCTCCATTTAGTTCTATCAATTTTGCCGCTCAATAACGTTTTTGTACAAATCAAATTTTTACCACTTAAAATTATATATATGATTAAAATGGAACAAGTCATATTTAAATATGCAGTTTGATGATATAGGACAAATCATCATATGACCATGTTTCATTCAAGTACATGTACATGCTTCATAATCACAAAAGCTTTCTTGTTTCTTTTACTTTTGGAATCACATCCATGTCATTGACCCATGCACAAAGTGTGCTTTCTTTAATTATACATTTGTTTTGCTTTTTTCTATCTAACTTTAATAAAAATGTAATGATATATAGTTTTTCTTTCTTGTTTGTTTTTTCACTCTAAATATGTATGTATAAATATACTATTATATATTTAAAATTAATTTTATGGCATCTCCATCAGTATGTATTCATCATACCCACGATTTGTTTTTTCTATTATATTGCTCTGTATATTTGAGATTATTCCAGCTCATGCTGATCTGCAAGTTCAGCTTCTCGTGACATTCATGTGCAAGTCATTTTGTACAAACGTATTTTTGTTTACTTTTGTGTAAAGACCTAAGTATATAATTATATATCTATATTATCATACTAATTAACAATGCTAATGGATTAATTATATATTATTATAGTTTATTGCATGTATTTAGATTCCTTTTTCATTTATTATATGAATGTTATGTTTTTTCATTTCTTACCCAAAGTTGTTATAGTTGAAGATTTATTGTCTATCGTGATGTTTTTTTTTGTATAAGGGCAGATATAGAGTGGAATTAATTTTCTCCAAATTAGATATTCTGAATGGCATCTTGGGTATTTTAAAGCTATAATTACAAAATACAATTCACTACTAAAATAATTTTGTTGCATACTTTTGGCATTATTAAATGTTTTCTGTTACTTCCACTTAATGTTCCTTACTTGTACTTTCCCTAGCTGGGATTTTAGCTTTCAAAATATTTTGTTATTATACTATAAATTTATTATCTTTTCATGCATTCCATAGCAAAGTTGTGTTTTTTTAATCCCTTCTGACCACGTCTTCTTTTAATTGGAGTAGGCTGTTGTTCTATTGTTTTCCCTCCTATTTTGTTTATCGCTTTTCTTCTTTTTCTTCTGTTTTCCTCTTGTTTATTTGTTTTTTATTCACAACTTCCTTTAAATATGTGTTTAATCCCTTATCTATGTTAGCTGTTTATTATTAAGGTCGAGTGTATTTGTGCACTATAAAGGATTAGATCTAGGTTGACTGTTTTTATTTTTTTGTTTTTTTTTTTTAATTAATGTTAGTACAGAGAGAGAGAGAGAGGAGAGGAGAGACACCAGGCGGAGGGAGAGAAAGAAAATAGAAGCAGGCTCCATGCACCGGGAGCATGATCTGGGATTCGAATTCCCAGGGTCTCCAACGGGATCGCGCACCTGGGACAAGAGAGCACCAAAACCCCGCTTTTGTTGAGCCACCCAGGGATCCAAGGACTAGGTTTGCTTTAAAATCTTCCACTGTGTACCTAGTGTTTATAATTATTCCTATTCAATTAAAAATGCTGGAATCATTTTAATAAAAAGTGGAATAATTTGCAAATCAGTATGGTTTCATGGGACCAACTTCTGCCCTTTGTGTATCACATTATCTTATATTTACATCTTTTATCACTAATAAATCTTAAGCAGTTGTTAGTTTTGTTTTAAGAGTTATCTTGACATTTAAATATATAAAGGAAGAAAAAATTGAGCTGTCTTATTTTCTTCAATTTTTCATTTTTGTTGTTCATAACTTCTGAAGACGTGATTTCATCTTTTGTCATTTTCTTCAAGTACCCCCAAGAACATGACTGTTATCAGTATGTTTTTGTTGTGAAGGAGTACCTGGCAATAAATTTCTTTCTAGTTTTTATTTACTGAATTTGTTTCAGTTTGCCTTCAATTTTGGAAGGATACCATCAAGCCATGTATAACATTATGAGTAGTAGGATTTCTCACGTTTATAGCTTCTGAAATCGAATCATTATATGAACAGAGAAAAAAAGAAGATCTTCTCCAATAATTCTTCTAGTATAACTTTACCTAGGCATGGAATGCATTTCAATAAGTGTTGGATTCAATTTTTTCAGTACATTTTTTATGGTCCCTAACTCATTCCCTGTCGTTCTATCCTCTTGATTCAAATCCCAATAGGATTTAATCCTAATCCATTCCTTTAAAAGCTCCATTTTTAGTCCACCTTTGTATTTCAACATTATTACAAAACGGCTATCTACTCAACATCCATTAGTAGAATTTGAAGTAGTTTGTGCTCTCTTTCCTTTCTCTCTTTTTCTTCACTAAAACTTACCATTTCATATAGATTCTGAAACACATACAATGCTATGTAGTTGGACTTAGTGCCTCTGCAACTCACTTACTGGTGGATTTTCTACTTTTTTTCCCCACTTTTCTTTCTCTGTTTCTAGGTTCTTCTTACCAAACCTATTCTTAAAGTCGCGAAACCCACAGTGACGAAGATCTAATGTCCTGGTTACTCTTTCTCTGCGTGGTGTCTGTAGTAATCCCTTAGATAATCCCACCATTTTCCACTTATTACTTTTTGTGGACATAGACTCTCTAGAACTACAGTACAAGAAGCAGAGTAGCTTTCTTGCGGTGATTTCCCTATTCCACCTTAACAATATTGCCAGAAATTTTCATTTGGCTCTGAAAGCTTTCCATTTATTATCTCAATGTTTTTTTCCAATCATAAGTCCCTGGGCAAACTTAAAAGGGCTCTTATATTCAGGCATGGCAAACAATGAAGGTCAAAAGTGTTGCAGGGATGCATTTTCACCTGTGAGAGTTAAAATAGGAATATTATCCACTTCCAGCTCTACATTTGGGTTGTTGGCAAAAATTCATTGTCTTAGGTATTGTAGTATCATAGTGATTTGTTTCTTTATTTTTTTTTGGACTATTTATTTATTTATTTTTATAATAAATTTATTTTTTTTTGGTTGTTCAATTTACCAAACATACAGTATAACTCCACGTGCTCATCCTGTCAAGTTGACCCCCTCCACATGCCATCACCCACATTCACCCCCACCCCTGCCCTCCTCCCCTTCTTACCACCCCTAGTTCGTTTCCTTAGTCCAACTGAACCATGTCTCTCCTTTTTAAGGTCTTCACTTTGATTAACGTCATTACCCATGAAGGATTATATCACTTTGATTAAGTCAGATCAAATGGACTGGAAGCCTGAATTAAATTTGTTAATATTCCTCCTCTTTTCTGTCATTCTGTTGGCCAGGGACAGTCACAGACGCCCCCCACGCTCAAAGTGGGCGGGTCTATACATGGCATATCTTCAAGGACCACTGAGAATTCTGACCACCATGCTGCTCAATTAAATATTTCTTTAAAAAGTTGGTGAATACTGGTATGTCTGGGTGGCCTGTCAGCTATAAGTGTCAGCTTCAGCTAAGGTCATGATCCCAGAGTTTCTGGATCGAGCTCCTCTAGGCTCCCTGTTCGCAGGGAGTATGATTCTCCTCGCACCCCCTCAGCTTGCTCTCTCTCTCACCTCTCCCTTTCTCTCTCTCTCAAATATAGAATAAAATATTTTAACCTTAAAAAAATAACCGTTAGTAAATAAAAATGGAAAAAGGGCAATTATACTATTAGATTGACTGTTTAACATACATACATACATACATACATACATCCCTTCTGAAATACGTTTATATTGTAGTCTTAGCATGGTTTTCCAAAGATTAGTCGCCAAGTCTCACAAGCTAGATTCATGTTTAGAGAATTACTTTTAAGTATTTGTATTAGTTGATGGTGGCAAAATCCAATACTGTAAACATTGTGCAGCTAATGATGAGAAACCAATGATGGTAAAAATTAGAATAAGGAAAGTGTAGGACAAAATACAGAAAATATTTAGTGACCAGCTAGGTGTGGGATATATGAGCCTTTATGGAGACTCTTAGTTTACTAGCACTAAACACTTAAAAGATTGTTGTTATTTTGTCCAAATGGTTATATAGCAAAAGTCTAGCCAAGGGTGAGGATCCTGAAGGTTCTCATGATCTTTCCACAACAGTTTTTCTTAATCTGTCATAGCATTAATAAAAACAATTTGTTTAGCATATAGATTGGTACAATGGCATCATATTTATTCTTTTGACTATTGTCATAAATACTTAGATTCACACATTTTGTTACCATTATATTATAGATAATTCTTTTAGTGTTACGTAGGCATTGTTTGTATGATTCTCTACAATTTGGCATTCCACCATTGATGGATTTGAATTTTGTTTTTCACTGACAAAAAGGCTGCAATTGAATTTAATTTACGCCCCCAATATTTTTATTTTATATTTTCAGCTACCAAGTAGGATTGCACTGTAGGTATTTTAGTGTATGCAATATACATTTCTTTTTGATCTTTTCATCGCGAGGACATTTGGGTTGTTTTATAATTGGCTATTGTCGATAATGCTGCCATTTACCCTTGGATTAGTATTTTGCCCCCCCCCCCCCCCCCCCCCCCCCTATTCTGGGTTAAACCTAGTAGTGGCAATTGCTGTATCTTAAGGTAGCTCTATTTTTAACTTTTTGATGGAAACTCCATATTGTTTTCCACAGTGGCGCACCAGTTTGCATTTCCACCAACGGTGCAGGAGGGGTCACTTTCTCCACATCCTCACCAACACCTGTCTGTTTCTATGTTCTTGATTTTAGCCATTTGAAAGTGTTGTGAGTTGATATCTCATTGTCATTTTGATTTGCATTTTCTGATGTATGAGTGATGCTGAGCATCTTTTCATGTGTCAATTGGCATCTGTATGTCTTCTTTGGAGAAATCTTTTCTACATTTTTTAATTGGATTATTTTGGGGAATTTTTGACGTTGAATTTTATTGTTCTTTATGTATTTTGCGATACTACCTTTATTGGATATGTTCATTTACAAATAATCTTTCCCATTTCAGAAGGTTGCCTTTTTGTTTGGTTGTTTCCTTAAACTGTGCAGAAGCTTTTAAAAATTAAATTAAATTGTGTGTGTGTGTGTGTTGTGAGTGTGTGTGTGTGTGTGTGTATGTGTTTGGTCTCAAATAGTTCAGTATTGTTTTGTTTCTTTCTCGAGAGAATCTACACAAAATTTGCTACAGCCGATATCAAAGGCTCTTACTGCATATTCCTCGTAGGATTTTTATGTTTCAGTATTCACTTTAGGTCTTCAATGTCAATTATGAATTTATTTTTGTTGTGTGGTGTAAGAAGTAGTGAAGTTTCTTTCCTTTGCATTAGTGCCCCGTTTTCCAACTAATTTGTTGAAGAGATTGTCTTTTTCCCACTGGATATTCTTTCCTCTCTTTCAAGATTAATTGCCCATATAATTATGGGTTTAATCTGGGCTTCTCTGCTCTGTTCCATTGAATCTATGTGTCTGTTTTGTGCCATTTCGATATGTTTTGATCACTATATTTTATAATATACACTGAAGTCTGGAATTGTGCATTCCTCCATTCTTGCTTTCTTTGCCAAGATTGTTTGGCTATTCAGGTTCTTTTGTGGTTCCATAACAAATTTTAGGATTGTTTCTTTTAGTTCTGTGAAAACTGCTGTTGTATTTTGTAGGGATTTGCATACAAGTTGTGTAGACTGTTTGGATAGGATAGACTTTTTTACCGTGTTCTTAAAATCAGAACATGGGACTGTTTTCCATTCTATGTGCCGTTCTATTTTTTTTTTTTTTCATTAGTGTTATATAATTTTCGAAGTACAGGGTCTGTCACATCTGTAGTTAGGTTTTTTCTTGGTATATTTGTAATTTTGGCGTGCTTTTGATAAATGGAATGGTTTTCTTAATTTCTCCTTCTGTACTGCTTCATTACTGGTGTGTCGAATGCAACAGATTTTTGTAATTGATATTGCATCCTAGGACTTTACTGTATTCATGTAAGAAGTTATAGCATTTTTTTTTTTTTGGTGGTGTCTTCTATGTTATCTCTGTAGAGTATCCTGTACTCGTAATAGTGAACAGTCTGGCTTCTTCTTGCTGATTGGATGCCTTTTATTTCTTTTTTGATGTTTCTGATGCTGTGGTTAGGACTTCCCTGTGCTAGTGAATAAAGAATCTTTGCATCTATGTTAGGGATATTGGCCTTAGTTTAAATTTCTTTTTTAGTGGCATTTTCATCGTTTTATGAAAAAACTGATTTTTTAAATGTTTTTAATCTGGTTTTATCAGCGCGTAAACACAGCCCTCATAGAAATGAACATGAGAGCTTTCCTTACTTTTCATTTCTTGGAGTTGTTTGAGAAGAATAGTCTTAACTCTGTTTTTTAAACGTTTAGTATAATTTGCCTGTGAAGCTTTTGATCTGGACTTTTGTGTTTTTGGGGGAATTCTTTTGATTACTGATTCCAATTTATTTGACGATTATTGGTTGTTCAAGTTTTTTATTCTTCTGTTTCCCCCCCTTATGGGGTTAATTTGCAAGGTCTTCTAAGTTGTCCAATTGTTAGCATATAGTTATGCATAATATGACTTGTATTTAAGTGGGTTGTTGTTCTTTTTTCTTCTCTTATTTGTGATTTTAGTTACGGAGTTTTTTCTCTTTTTTTCTGATAAGTCTGCTAGAAGGTTTATTATTTTATTGGGCTTTTTTTTTTTTTTTCAAAGAACCAGTCCTGGTTCCATTGATGTGTTCTATTTTTTTTTTTTTTTTTTTAGTTTTCTGTGTCCTCTAAGTTTGCTGTAATCTTGATTGATTCTTCCTTCTGATGGTTTTAGGTTTTGTTTGCTGTTCATTTTCCAGGCAGCTTCATATTGTGCTTTTGGAATTTCTTGCCTGTGTTGCTATAAAATTCCCTCCTAGAAACACTTTTGCTGCTCAACGGTTTTGGATTCCTGGGTGTTCATTTTCATTTGTTTCCCTGTACTTTTTACTTTCTGGTCTTTTATTTTTGGTTGACCCAAATTGTTTAGTAGCATGGTGCTTAACCTTTATGTATGGAGGTATTTCCGATTTTTTCTTGTTGTTGACCTCAGTTCATAATATTGTGTTCAGAAAAAGATGCATGGTATGACTTCGACTTCTTGATTTTTTGAGGCTGGTTTTGGGGTAATATGTAATCTATTCTGAAAGATTCTTACATGTATACTTTGCAAAAGAATGTGTACTGCTGATGTTCTAGGATGAATGTTCTGGATATATATTTGTTAAGTGCACCTGGTCTAGGGTGTCATAAAAAGCCATTGTTTCTTGTTTATTTTTGCTTAGATGGTCTGTCATGCTGTAAGTGGTTCTTTTTTAAAGTCCCTACTATTATTGTATTATAATCTATCAATTCTTTTATCTTTCTTATTAAGTTTTTAAGTTAACTGTTATTACCTGTTAGTTTTTAACTTTATTTTTGTTATTAGTGTTATTAACTAATAGGGGACTCACTGTAATTTTTGGGTGTTTCTATGTTGGAATCATAATTATATTTTTATATCTTCTGTTAGATTATCTCTTATTATTACTTGGTGTCCTACTTTGTTTCGTGTTACAGTCTATTTTAAAAGTCTGTCTGACCATAAGTATTGCTACTCCTGCTTTCTTTTGACATCCCATTTGCATGATGATGTTTCTCCATTCCTCCCTTTCAATCTACAGGTGTCTTTAGATCTAAACTGAGTCTCTGGGGAACCCTGGGTGGCGCAGTGGTTTTAGCGCCTTCCTTTGCCCAGGCGCGATCCTGGAGACCGGGATCGAATCCCATGTCGGTGCTCCCAGGTCATGGAGCTGCTTCCCTCCCCCCCCCCCTCTGCCTATGTCTCTGCCTTCTCTTCTGTGTGGGACTATCATAAATAAATACAAAATTAAAAAAAAATGAGTCTCTTTAAGGCAGTACAAGATATGGTATTGTTTTTTGATACAATTCTTTCATCCTATGTCTTTTGATTGGAGCATTCAGTTATTTACATTCAAAATTATTTTAATCTGTCTATTGTTGATCAAACAATTGGATCTCCCTATTCCTTTAGTTTCCGTGTACTCCGCTCTCTATTCCACCTACACCTTCAGCTCCATCTTTCATTTCAGGAAGACCACTAAGCTGTATCTGGTCTCCCTTGGTTTAATGGCCTAGGAAATCTCTTGAGAGTAATTGGGGCAATAGTAGTGTCATTTCTTTATTTATTTATGTTCCTTATGAATCACTGGCCTTTGTTGCTGATAGTCCTACCATAAGAACTGTTTCATATATATATTAGGGTTTTCTTTTTTTGTTTTCATGTAGGAGGATACCCAGATGTGCATAAAAGGAAGTTCTTGAATGATCTTTAACAATTACCTATATTCAATTTCCAGATGCTATATATATTTTCCTTTGATGTTTTATTATCATGATTATTTCAAAACCAATTGACTATTTTTGAATTTTATTATCTAGTATTACTTGTGTCCTCCCATACAAAATTAGCCACTGTGTAGGCTCAAATGTCATCTAGATAAACCATCCAAACTATGTTACTATTGGATGAGTATATGCACCCAACACCCATAACTCTCTGCATCACAAATAAGGTGCAGATACCAGTAAATTGTCATTATTACCTTTTAGTAAATTCTAATTCTTCCTTGCACCCATCCTGATACAACAACTCTCTTAAAATGATGATGATAACGGATGATTTCAAGTGCTGTCAATAGGTGCAGCTAGTACTGGAATGGGTTTGATAGCAAGCAATTTAATGAATTACTTCACCAAACACTGAAAATGACAATAAGTGTCTCCTTGCTTGAGAATAAGGGGAAAATTCATTTTCTATGGCTTTCAAATGGTTATCTTTGTGTTCTGAGATGCAGAATCATGGTGACCATGTGTGGTTGCAGCTATTAGTGAAATCAATAGTAGGAACCTTCAAACTTGGAAAAAGGATAAGAATGGGAAAATGAAGTAGGGGTGGAAATCTGGTAGGAACAGGGTTTTTTCAGTGTTTATCACCATCCCCTGCCTACCAATTGTCTTATAGATGCAAAAAAAATTTCGAATCAAACTAGCGTATTGAAAACCATTTTGGTGCAAAAATATAAAACTCCAAGAACGTTAAAAAATGCCTGGGTAAAGTAAAGTTACAATTCGGATTAATGCATAATCAGGAGCATAAAGAACTCGGAATGAATGATTTCATTGCCAATCCAGGACTACTTCCTGCTGAATCCTCTTAAATCTGTATGCGTAGTGGATTGAGCATTTCTCATTCTGATGTTTCTAGTATTACATGTGATGGGTTTTAGTAATTCAGGACCTCAGGAAAGAAGTTTAAAGATATTATGACCACACAATTACGATTCATTACAAAAACATTATTTTAAAAAACAATCTGTGACTGTTCAAAAATACCATATTCATTTTGAGTCTTCAACACTTACAGTAAGTAATGTAGGGAATATTCTCTCTTATAAGGATCAACTTGCCGTTTCTGCTTTGGACACTAAACATTAGTTTTTGTCACTTTTATTGGGCTGATGAAAAGTATACCCCCTATAGTTTTATAAAACTGATATGTGGTTTTGATAACAGGAAAATCTTGCGACCTAATGGTACATGCAAGAAACCTTACTTGCAAGCACTCAACTAACAGTGTACATTTCTATGTATTGCATAATCTATTGCTATTATTTATTGGTGTACTTTTACAAAGATCCAGTTACCTCAGATTTTTTTATTTGCAGAGCTGGGAAAGACTGAGTTATGTGCTTCATCCTCTATTTTGTTCACTACTCCGTGTCCTCCTGGTTCACCTAATCTGAGCTCATACTATTATATTTCGTTATTTGGTTTTTTTTTCCAAGATTTATTTTCTCCCTGATCCACCTTGCTTCTGATCTATCCTTTCTGACTCTACCCACTGTAATTCACTAAGGTACTCATTATATTCAGGCAACAGTTTGAGCTCATTATTTTCAGGATCTAATTCTTAGTTTCCCTTTTGTGGTTACCCAGAAGGGGGATCCTGAATTAAACACTAGGGTCTCATGACAGATTGGTCTTTTCACTTTGTCTCTTATTTTTTAAATATTTTATTCATTTATTCATGAGAGACACAGATAGGGGCCAGAGACACAGCAGAGGGAGAAGTAGCTCCCCCGGCGCCCAGTGCGGGGATGCAATCAGGACCTGGGTTTCAACGCTGAGACCAAGGCAGGACACTCAACCACGAGCCACCCAGGTGCTTCAATACTTACTTTGTACTGTGCTATGTGGCTCTCCTTTGTTCTAGTTATCAACAATGTCCCTGGCTTTCATCATGAACGGATATTCAAACCTGTACTGTAGATTTTCTTCAGAAAAATTACCA
>NW_024571121.1:0-10940 GCF_018345385.1 Vulpes lagopus | reverse complement strand
TTCCTTGGTTGGGGGTCTGGGGTCGGGCGCCCCCTGGGGGCCCCCTTAGGCACTGCAAGAGGCCGTCCGGAGGGGTGTCCCTGCCCGGGGCCCCCCACCTGCCCCTTTCCGGGCCCAGCGAGGCCTGTGAGCTTCGGAACGTCTCACTAAAAAGGACCCCAAACCCCGGCTTTCTCAAAATACTTAAGGACGTGTTGGACCCCAAAGGGAGAAAAAAGAAATGTGGACCAACTTTTCCAGTCCTACAAAACCCATCAACCCTTTCCCTGGGGGCGGACCGCGGGCTGGTGCAGCCACCTGGAAAACAGTGTAGGGTCCTCAGGAAGTTCAAAAGACCCGCCTGGACCAGCAGTGCCGGCCTGGATTTCACCCCGAAGTAAGATGCGTGAGACTCCGGGACAACTGCCCCCCAATGTCCGCAGCAGGGGGGGTCCAAGTAGCCACACTGTGGAGGAGCCTCGGTGCTTAGACAGATGATGGAAAAAGAGGATGGGAGATGAGATGGTAATAGAGATAGTAAAAATGATGGGAATGTTACTCAGCTATCAAAGAAAGGAAATTTCCCATTTGCAATGAGTGGAAGAACTAAGGGATCATGTTAATGAAACAGTCAGTCAGGAAAAAAAATCCCCTTTTAGGGTGTCATTCATAGGTAAAAATTAAAAACCCAAAGCAGGGGGACATCTGTGAAGGGAAGGGAAAAACAAATAGATAAAACGAGATGGAGGAAAAAGAGACCCCATCACAGGAAACAAACTGAGGGTCGGGGAGGGGGGAAGTGGGGGGCCCCGGGGGAAGGGTGAAGGGCATAAAAGGAGGGCACTGATGTCATGACACTGGGTTATTCCAACTGGTGAATCCTAAAGTCTATCTCTGAAATATAATACACTATACTGTTAATTTAAATTTGGGGTTTAAAAATTAAAATTAATTTAAAAACTCAGTTTACGATCAGAGTGCATTTTCTTCCAGGCTCTATTCTGCCCCTTCAGCATCCAAAACCACACCCCGGGGGTTTGGGTTTTTTTTAAGTAGGCCCCCATGCCTCGTCCACGCCCAGCACGGGCCTGTACTTATGCCCCCAAATCAAGACCGGGGGTGAGGTCAAGAGTCAGATGCAAACCCCGGAGAAACCGGGGGCCCAAGAACCACACGTTTTATCCTTGTCTCTGTGACATCTTTTTGAAATAAGAAGTGCTGCTCCAGTCGTCCTGCTTCTCCAACACTGATTTGCTGTCAGGGTCTTTGTGGGGGGGGACAAATGTTGGGAGTGCTTTTTTATTTCTAAAATCGGCCACCATGATTTTGTAGGTATGACTTTGGAACTGCGGTGGCTTTGGAATGGAAATTTTTAACAAGATGAAGGCCCCGACCCCACGACCCCCCGGGAAGTCCTCCCAAAGTCTTGTAATTTTTCAGTGGTACAAGTCTTGCAGCTTTTGGGTTTCAGTCTAATTATTTTGTTTTTTGGATGCTCCCGATAAGGGAGTCATGCCTGAAATTTTCCTTCCTGAGTGCTCTTGTCGGGGCACGCAAGGGGTATGATCTCTGTTATTTGTTTTCCCACAACTTTAAGGAATTCACTCATATTTAACGTTTTTGGTGGAGTCTGTCGGGTTTCCCCCTTTTTTTTTTACCACATCTTCAGCAAAAAGGGGGAGGTGAGTCCCCCTTTCAGGTGTGGAACCTTTTCTGTTTCCTGTCTGTTGACTACATAGGATTCCGTGGGAAAGGGGGCTTCCTTGGCTTGTTCCCGCTCTGGGGGACGATTTCAAGTTTTTACCCCTTTAGGATGATGTCAGTACGGGCCTTCCTACACGGCCTTTATTCTGTTGATATACGTTTCTCAAAACCCACTATGCCGAAAAAAAAAAAATAAAAAAAAAAAAAACCCCTATCCTTTTTTTTAAAAAAATAAATTTTTTTTTATTCGTTCACTTTGTCAAATAAGAATAACACCCAGTGCCATCCCCTCAAGGCCCCCCTCAGTGCCCGTCACCCCTTCACCCCCCCCCCCCCGTCCCCCCCTTCCACCACCCCTAGTTTTTTCCCAAGTTAGGATCTTTAGTTCTGTTTCCCTTTTGATATTTTCCCCCACATTTCTTCTCCCTTCCCCTTTTTCCCTTTTACTACCCCCCTTTCTTTTTATGTTGTATTTTGTCAATGCTTTTTCTGCAACTCTTGAGAGGATCGTATGCCTTTGTCCTTTTCTTGTTTTGGTTTTTTAAGTTTTATTTATTTACCCATGAGAGTCATTTTGTTCCGTGAGGCCAGAAGAGACCACGGAACCAGGGCCAAGGAAAGCCCCATATGGGAACCAGAGCCACAGATCCAGGTGAGACCCCGGTGGGGACCACAGCAAAGGGCCAGGTGAGGCCCCGTGGCAAAAAAGATTCACCAGTCCAGTGAGACCCAGGGGGGACCACAGCCAAGGTCCAGGGGGAGGAACGGAAGGACCAGATTCACCAGGTTCCAAATGAAGCCCGGGGGGGGGCCAGGTAAAGGGAAGGGTGAGGTCCGAGGGGGACCAGAGTAACCAGTTTGTTTGGGCCCAGTGGGGCCCGGGTCCCCCGGGAAAGTGAGGCCCAAGGGGGTTTGGGAAAAAGTATCCAGGTCCCAAAATGCTATGTGAGGACCCGAGTCCAGGGGCCCTGCAAGGCCCAATGGGGATCAGAATCACCAGGGCCTGGTGAGGCATAGAACGAGACCCAGTCACCCGTATCAGGTGAGCCCCCTGTGGGAATCAGAGCCACTATATCCCGCTGAGCCCAGGTCCATGTGAGGGCCCACGTGAGGACCAGAAACTCGGTCGAAAAGAGGGCATAGCTGGGGAAAAGAGTCACCAGGGCTAGGTGACGCCTAGGTGGGGACGAGATTCACCAGGTCTGATTAGGTTAAAGTGGGGACGAGAGTCACCGGTCAGGTGGGGCCAAACTGAGGCCAGAGTCACCAGACCCAGGTGAGGTCCATTTTGGGAAAGAGGGGGGCCCAGGTCCGGGAGAGGTCCAGGTGGGGACCAGAGTCCCATCCGATAAAGGCCAGGGAGGACCGCCCAAACCCAGGACACGGAGGCCCAGGGGGGGACCAAATACCAGGTTAGGGGAGGGCCCTTAAAAGAACCAGAGTCAACAGTTCAAGGTGGGCGCAGGGGCAACCGAGTCAGAAGGTCCAAATCAGGCCAAAGTGGGGTTCACAGTAAACCGGGGTAGGGTGAACCCAGGGGGGGGCCCGAGTCCCCCGGCCCCAGGTGAGGCTCGTTGTGGAAAACAGTAACCGGGGTCCCAATTATCCCCAGTTGGGGACCAGAGTTAACAGGGCCAGTGGGCCCAGTGGGGATCAGAGTCACCGGGTCCAGTGAGGCCCGGTGGGGACCCAAGCCCCGACCGGGGTAGTCTCAGGTGCAGCCAAATCACCGGTCCAGGTGGGGCCCAGGAAGGACCAGAGTTACCGGGTCGAGGTAGTCCCAGGTGGGGAACACAATAACCATTTTCCCAAATGATGCCCTTCAGGCCCAAGTCACCAGGTCCACTTGAGGACCAAGGGGGGCCCCAATTCCCCGGGGTCCAGGGGGCCCAGGGGGACACCAAAGCCCCCAGTTAAAAGGTGAGTCAGGGGACAGCCGGCCACCAGGTCGGGTGGCCAGTGGAAACCAGACCCCAGGTACAGTGGGCCCGGGTTTGGGAACCAAATCAGCAGGTCCAGGTAAGGCCAAGGTGGGGCCCCACAGGTCACCAGGTCCAGGTGAAACCAAGCTGAGGACCAGAATCACCAAATCCAGGTGAGGCCCGGGGGTAGGGGGACCTGGAGTCACCAGGCACGGAGAGGGCTACAAAACAGCATGGGACACCAGGTCCACGTGTGGTTATGTGGGAAACCAGAGTCACCAGGCCCAGGTGAAGCCCAGGGAGGACCAAATTAAATGTTCCCAGAACTCACTTGGGAAACAGACTAAACAAATCCTGATGATGCCCAGGTGAGTACAAGAGTCCCCAAAGCTCCAGGTGAGGTGCACGTGAGGACTAGAGTCACCAGGTCCATTTATACCCAGGGGGGGGAAAACCCGATTCTCCAGGTCCGGGTTTAAGCCCAGGTGGAACTCATTTACTGGCTGGGTGAGACACAGGTGGGGGCAAAAGTCATAAGACCAGTTTGAGCCCAGTGTGGGAAAATAGTTTTCCAGGTCCAGGTGAGGCCAAACACAGTACCAGAGGCACAAGACCAGCTGAGGCCCAGTTGGGGACTGGAGTGACCAAGTATAGGATAGGTTTTGAAGGACACCACATCATAAAAACACAGCTAGTTGGAAAATGGCTTCAAAGGGGTGCTTCCTTGAGAGAGCGAGTCAGGGCCCGGACCTGCCCACATCCTGGGTACCTGCAGAATACCTCCTACATCCTTTAAATGAGGTGCTGGAAGAGGTTGTGGAAAAGCATGTGGGAAGTTTCTGGCCTTACTCAAGTGAATCTGAATTCAATACAGGATTTCCAACAGCCTTGTTCAATGAGAGTCGTGCTAGGTTCTATCTCCCTGTAGAGTGGCAAGCAAACATGTACCTACAGGCATTCACATTTCTGAAGTTGACTTATGGCCTGTCCCTCCACATCCTGGACTGCCTGTACGGGTTTGCTTCCAAGGATTTCGTTACGCGAACAGTAGCAGAGAGAAACCAAGTACTTGCTTGTCACTTTCGCACCTCCCGGACAGCTTCATCCACACCTGCATACACCTTACACTGTTCTACATTGTTCACGGCCTTAAGAACGCAGCTACTGGAAAGCTGCACTGAGGGATGCTTTCCCTTTAGTATGAGTTTCAAGGCAGGGCCCCACCGCATCATGACTGCCGTAGAAGTACTGCAACATCCTATTTTAGGAGCAGGGAGAGGTTGTCAGAAATCATTGGAAGCACAGGGCTGAAATCACGTGTATGTGAGTTTTTAATACAGTATTGCCAAGTCCCGTCAATTAAAAGGTAGCTTTGGTTCTAACTCCCCCCCCCCGAAAAGAGTGGGGGCAGACATCGGGCCCCCCAGGCATACACGATCCTGAGTGTTGAGCTTTGGCCTGTCCCTCCCACATCCTGCCTGCAGTACAAAACTCGCTCCTAACCGGCCTAAACTCGATGCGGGGCTGAAGTGTTTGTGAGAGGTAATTTGGAATCCCGGCCCCCAAGAACTAGTGCCCCTGACCAATCCAGCGGATTTCCAAGTAATCCTATGTTAGCCAGGTTAATCCTAAATTCCCTAAGAGAGAAGCTAGCTGGACGCCTTGGTCCCAAGGCAACTTTTCTTCTAGGAAGTTGAGCTCACCCTCAGTCCCTCACAGTTGCACACTGTCTGCAAATGAGTTTCGAATGTCTGCACCACAGCCGTTTGTCCAAGCTTGTGAGACGCAAGTGGAATAAGCAGACCTGGAGGGTGTCTCCCAACTGCAGTGGATTTAGTTTTCTAGGTACCTCCTGGCTTAGAGTACTCCCTACGTTTTTCAGTGCCTAAGAACGAAAGCTAGTTGAAACCTGGCTTGTGGCAGGCTTCCTTGTGCAGCGATTCGGGGCAGGACCCTCCCGCATCCTTACTGCCCGTAGACATAGTTTTCCAAAACATCCTTTTTAGGCGCCGGAAGAGCTTATGTGAAAATTGTGGAAGTGACAGGATTCTCCTCAAGTGAATCTGATCTCAATACAGAAATTGCAAATTCCAATGGAGTGTAGCTCAGTCCTAGGTCCCATCAAAGGGGTCTAACAGACATCTGCCTGCAAAGCAAACACAATTCTGAGAGGTGAGCTTATGGAGTGTCCCTCCCACATCCTGCCTGCAGGTACACCCCCTCCTAAAAGACCTAGCCCCGATGCGTGCCTGAAGTGTTGTGAGAGGTAAGTGGAAAGCCCCGGGCCCCACAAGACTAGTGCCTCCAAGCTCAATCCAGCGTTTTTCCTAGTATTTCCTCTGTAAGCCAGGTGTACATCCAAAGTGCCATACGAAGAAGGCTAGCTGAACGCCTTGTCCGAGAGCAAATTACTTCGGAGAGTTGAGCTCACCCTCAGTCCCTCACAGTTGCACACCTGCCTGCAGAAAGAGTTTCCAACATCTGCACCACAGCCGTTTGTCAGAGGCTTGTGAGACGCAAGTGGAATAAGCAGACCTGAAGGGTGTCTCCAGCTACAGTGGGAATGGTATTCTGGGTACCTCCTGGCTTAGAACACTGTTACGTTCTCAGTGCCCTAATAACTCAGCTAGTTGAAAGCTGGCTTGTAGGCATGTTTCCTTGTGCGAGCTGAGGTCAGGGCAGGACCCTCCGGAATCCTGACTGCCCGTAGACATAGGTCCCAGCATCCTTAGGTTAGGCGCAGCAAGACGTTGTGTGAAAAGCATGTGGAAGTGACAGGATTCTCCTCAAGTGTATCTCATCTCAATACAGTCATTGCAAACGTCCTTGTTCAATGAGAGTGTAGCTCGTCCTAGCTCCTATCAAACTGTGTAGCAGACATCTGTCTGCAAAGCAATACACACTTCCGAGAGTGACCTTATGGACTGTCCCTCCCACATCCTGCCTGAGGTACACCGCGCTCCTAACAGGCCTAGCCCCGATGCGTGCCTGAATGTTGTGAGAGGTAAGTGGAAAGTCCGACCCACAAGACTAGTGCATCCAAGCTCAACCCAGTGATTTCCTAGTATTTCCTGTGTGGCCAGGTGCTACATCCTAAGTGCCATACGAGAGAAGCTAGCTGAACGCCTTGTCAAAAGCAACTTACTTCGGAGAGTTGAGCTGACCCTCAGTCGCTCACAGTTGCACATTGCCTGCAGAATGAGTTTCCAACATCTGCACCAGAGCTGTTTGTCAGAGGCTTGTGAGACGCAAGTTGAATAAGCAGACCTGGAGGGTGTCTCAGCTGCAGTGGAGTGGTATTCTGGGTACCTCCTGCTTAGAGTACTGCTACGTTCTCAGTGCCCAGCTAGTCGAAAGAACGCAGCTGGTTGAAAGCTGGCTTGTAGGCATGCTTCCTTGTGTGAGCTGAGGTCAGGGCAGGACTCTCCCACATCCTGACTGCCTGTAGACCTAGGTCCCAACATCCTTATTTTAGGTGCCGGAAGAGGTTGTGTGAAAAGCATATGGAAGTGACAGGACTCTGCTCAAGTGAATCTGAGTCCAATACAGACATTGCAAACATCCTTGTTCAATGAGAGTGTAGCTCGGTCCCAGCTCCCATCAATAAGTGTCTAGCAGCCATCTGCCTGTAAAGCGTACACACTTCCAGAGAGTTGAGCTTATGGCCTATCACTCCCACATCCTGACTGCCTGTACGGTTTCGCTTGTACAGCATTTCATTCTACGCGGCACAGGAGCAGAGAGAGCACCAATGACTGGCTTGTCAATTTCGCGCCTAGCGGACAGCTGCCCCAAGGCATGCACACCCTTTGGGTTGAGCTGATGGCTTCAACCTCCCACATGCTGACCGCCTGTACCCCTTGCAGCCAAGGGATTTTGTGTACACGGGATTCAAGCTTTGTGAGAGGCAAGTGTCTCTTTGCTCAATCAGTGACTTCTGATGACTTCCTCCTCAGATGGGGGTACATACTAACTTCCAACCCTGAGTACCTATGCAAGCTCTCTTCGGGGAACTTCCTTCTGTGAGATGAGCTGATTCGCGGTCCTTCCCACTTCCACACTGCCTGCACATGGAGTTATGAACATCGTCACTAGACATGTTTGTCAGAAGCTCATGGACGCAAGGGGCAAGCTGCAGGCCTCAATGGTGCTGTCACTCGGTGCAGTAGAGCAATATTCACGCAACGTCCTGACTTCCAGTGCTGCTACATTCTCACGGCCATAAGAACGCAGCTAGTGGAAAGTGCATTCGGGGCATGCTTCCTTTTGAGAGTTGAGCTCAACGAAGGACCGTCCACCTCGAGTCCCCCTGTGGGTGGAGCTGCTAACATCATCACGTCAGGTGCAGGGAGACGTTGTGAGAAATGCCTGTGGAAAACGTCAGGCCTGCCCTCACGGCAAGGTGAGTTGAATACGCGATTGCCAATGACCTTGTTCAATTAGAGTTAGCTAGGTTCTAACTCTCTGTATGGGTGGGAGCAGACATCTGCCTCCCGGCATACACGACCCTGAGAGTTAGAGCTTATGGCCTGTCGCTCCCACATCCTGCCTGCAGGTAAACCTCGCTCCTTAACAGTCTAGGCTCGAATGCGTGACTGAAGTGTTGTGAGAGGTAAGTGGAAAGTCCCGGCCACAAGACTCGTGCATCCAAGCGCAATCTAGCGGTTTCCTAGTATTTCCTGTGTGACCAGGTGCTACATCTTAAGGCCATACGAGAGAAGCTAGCTGTACGCCTTGTCCAAAAGCAACTTACTCCGAGAGTTTAGCTCACCTCAGTCCCTCACAGTTGCACACTGCTGCAGAAAGGTTTCCGACATCTGCACCAGAGCCGTTTGTCAGAGGCTTGTGAGTCGCAATTGGAATAAGCAGACCTGGAGGGTGTCTCCAACTGCAGTAGAGTGGTATTCTGGGAACCTCCTGGCTTTGAATACGGCTATGTTCTCAGTGCCTTAAGAACGCAGCTAGTTGAAAGAAGGCTGGTAGGCATGCTTCCTTGTGAGAACTGAGGTAAGGGCAGGACCCTGCCGCATCCTGACTGCCCGAAGACGTAGGTCCCAGCATCTTATGTTAGGAGCCAGAAGAGGTTGTGAAAAAGCATGTGGAAGTGACAGGACTCTGCTCAAGTGTATCTGATCTCAATACAGACATTGCAAAACGTCCTTGTTCAATGAGAGTGTAGCTCAGTCTAGATCCCATCAAGTGTGTAGCAGACAATTGCCTGCAAAGCGTACACACTATCCGAGAGTTGAGCTTATGGACTATCCCTCCCACATCGTGTCGTAGGTACACCGCGCAACTAACAGGCCTAGCCCCGATGCGTGAATGAAGTTGTTGTGAGAGGTAAGTGGAAAGTCCCGGCCCACAAGAATTGTGCATCCAAGTTCAATCTAGCGGTTTCCTAGTATTTATTGTGTGAGCAAGGTGCTACATCCTAAGTTCATACGAGAGAAGCTAGCTGAACGCCTTGCCAAAAGCAACATACTTCGGAGAGTTTAGCTCACCCTCAGTCCCTCACATTGCACACTGCCTGCAAAAAGAGTTTCCAACATCTGCACCAGAGCCGTTTGTCAGAGGCTTGTGAGACGCAAGTGGAATACAGACCTGGAGGGTGTCTCAGCGGCATGGATTGGTATTCTGGGAACCTCCTGGCTTAGAACATGCTACGTTCTCAGTTCCCTAAGAACGCAGCTAGTGAAAGCTGGTTTGAAGGCATGCTTCCCTGTGCGACCTGTGGTCAGGGCAGGACCCTCCGCATCCTGACTGCACGTCGAATTAAGTCCCAGAATCCGTATGTTAGGCCGGAAGAGGTTGTGTTAAAGCATGTGGAGTGCCAGGACTCTGCTCAAGTGAATCTAGTCCAATACAGACATTGCAAACGTCCTTGTTCAATGAGAGTGTAGCTCGGTCCTAGAACCCATCAAAAAGTGTCTTCCAGACATCTGCCTGCAAAGCATACACATTTCCGAGAGTTGAGCTTATGGATGTCCCATCCCACATCCTGCTGCAGGTACACCCCGCTCCTAATACGCCTATCCCCGATGCGTGCTGAAGTGTTGTGAGAAAGTAAGTGGAAACTCCCGCCCACAAGACTAGTGCATCCAAGCTCAATCCATGCGATTCCTACTATACTGTGTGAGCCAGGTGCTACATCCTAAGTGCCATACGAGAGAAGCTAGCTGAACCCCTTGTCCAAAAGCAACATACTTCGGAGAGTTGAGCGACCCTCAGTCGACAGTTTCACACTGCATGCAAAAAGACTTTCCAACATCTGCACCAGAGCCGTTTGTCAGAGGCTTGTGAGACACAAGTGGAATAAGCAGACCTGGAGGGTTTCTCCAGCTGCAGTGGAGTGGTATTCTGGATACCTCTTGGCTTAGAACACTGTACTTCTTGTCCCTAGGAACCAGCTAGTATGAAAGCTGGCTTGTAGGCATGCTTCCTTGTGCGAGCTGAGTTCAGGGCAGGACCCTCCCGATCCTGACTGCCCTAGACAAGGTCCCAGCATCCTTATGTTAGGCGAAGAAGAGGTTGTGGGAAAAGCATATGGAAGTGGAGGACCCTCCTCAGTGTATCTGACTCAATACAGACATTGCAAACGTCCTGTTCAATGAGAGTGTAGCTCGGTCTAGACCCATTAATAAGTGTCTAGCAGACATCTGCCTGCAAAGCAAACACACTTCCGAGAGTTGAGTTATGGACTGTCTCTCCCACACCTGCTGCAGGTACACCGCCTCTAAGGGCCAAGCCCCGATGCGTGCTGAAGTGTTGGTGAGAGGTAAGTGGAAGTCCCGGCCACAAGACTAGTGCATCCAATCACTACTAGCGTTTCCTAGATTTCCTTTGAGCCAGGTGCTACATCCTAAGTTCCATACGAGAGAAGCAGTGAACGCCTTGTCCAAAAGCAATTACTTCGGAGAGTGAGCTACCTCAGTGCCTCACAGTTGCACACTGCCTGCAGAAAGAGTTTGCAACATCTGCACCAAGCCGTTTCTCAGAGGCTTGTGAGACGAAGTGGAATAAGCAGACCTGGAGGGATCTCCAGCTGTGTGAAGTGGTATTCTGGGTACCTCCCGGCTTAGAGTATGCTACGTTTCAGTGCCCTAGAAGCAGCTAGTTGAAAGCTGGGTTTTAGGCATGCTTACGTGTGCGAGCTGAGGTGAGGGCAGGACCCTCCCGGGATCCTGGGCGGCACGTCGACATAGGTCCCACCCTCCTTATTTTAGGTGGAATGGGTTGTGAAAAAGAAGCGAAGGGAAGGGACCTGCTCAAGTGAAACTGATGCAAAACAGAGAATTGCAAACGTCCTTGTTCAATGAAGGTAGCTCGGTCCTAGCA
>NW_024571120.1:0-11808 GCF_018345385.1 Vulpes lagopus | reverse complement strand
CACCGTGTAGCCGCCCAGCGTGATCGCGCCGCTTTTCGCTGTTTCGACGCCACCAAGGAAAGTCGACTAGAAGTATCAGCCATACATCCCTCGTGTTTTATGCCAACAAAGTGCCGGGGCTTTGCACCTTACCAGCGATCCCCGCACACGTGAGCCCTGTCGGAGAGCCCATACCACGACACGGGCCGGAAGCGCCGCCAGATCCTCGGCGATGCCGCGCAATGTATTTCGTCGATAACCCGAATGTGCGCCGCCTATCGGGTTGCTGTGCCACGTTCCTATAAAGGCGAGATACCCCAAAGAGGGCCGCGGTTTGCGGCGCGCCAAATTTAGAACAAGCCCGTGGTTCCGAGACGAAGCGGGCGGCCTCTCGAACAATGTCAGGGCCGGTGCCTCAACAAGGCCTGCAATGGGTGTGATGGCTTCGAATTTTCTTCAAACGAGATGCGGCCGGAGTCACAGGCCGCCGCCTGTTTTCCAGAGCCACCCCCAGCGCAGCGCATCAGCATGAGATTGCTTGCGCAACTGGGGACAGGACCGAATGTTCCAGCCACCATCGTCTGCGACTTCAAGCGCAGTGGTCGGGCCAAGGCAGGCGCGGGTCCATTGAGTCCATTCCAAGGGCCTTCGGCATCTGAGATTCCGGCGCCAAAGCGTCGCTTCCTTCGGACGCCCATCACAACGAGCCATCGTTCCAGTTGCAGCCGGCCAGTGAGACGACGCGAAACAACCGGCGTCAGACATAGGCATCGTCAGCGAACGACAGATGTCACCCACGAAATCCGAGTCGGCTCAGACGTCTCGCCGGCAATGAATCCGCACGCCGTTCGGTGGCAAACCGGCCCAGCACCTCCGAACAGAACGCCGTGGGTCGGTCAATCGGCCGGCACGGCCAGCTCATTCGAGCAACCCCCCCCCCCGCCACACAGCCCCCCTGACCATACATCGCGATCCGTGCAATCGGGCGGGGGGATTAAACCAAGGGCCTGCCGTTTGTGTTTCTGCAGCCAGCACCTGAAGGGGACGCGCGTCGCATCCACGATGAGGGCCGCATCCTGCGGAACGGTTGCCGAAAAACTGTTCCGGATCGACCAAAAAAAAGGTAAACTGCGTCGGTTTTCGAACGCTCGCGATTGAAGATGCAAGCGATTCAAAGGGCTGTCTTCATCGCGCCGACTTCCGAGGCGGAACCATAACTGATGCCCGCTCAATGAGTGCATGCCGCGCGGCGTTGTGAGGCGACATGGGTTCGTTGTCGACGAAAGTCATCGTAACCCCAAAGCCCGCTCGCCCAGTTGCTTTCCGCGACTTTCGGATCCCACGCTTCCGCAGCCGACCCAGACCAGCGGCTGGTTTGTGGCTGCGTATGGAATGCCGGAACGTCCTTGCCAGCAGTTTCAGGAGAAAAAGCATGCGCGTGAAAGGCCGGGTGAACCGTGGCGTTACGCTCCAGGAGCGATTGAGCTTGATTTTTCCCTTAGGCACCAATGGGGCCCCATACCTCGACACTCACTCCCTGGCGAGCCCACAACGCGCGGGCCCTTTTGCACAGCCCAGAATCACAATGCGTAAAAAACCATGCACCCAGCCATGCGAGTCCTGTCGCATATTCCGGAAATTTGAGCGTCCGAAACCGTCCACTTCCTGGGCCAAAGGGCGTCGCGATCAATACCAAGTCGCTGCTCGATCGGGGCCGCGTCGCGAGATCGACAACTGCCCTTTTGGTTGATAGCGCCCCATCACATGGGGAGGCGTCGGCTCATCCGGAGCGCGCGCGATAAAGGCCGCCGGCATGGCCGTTCCCCATTTGCCCAGCTTGTCGTTGTGAACATCCTGATAAAACACAAGGATGGGGGACTTGTCGGTCAGTTGGGCGTTGATGAGGGGTACAGACCGCCATCGATCGTCACGTAATGGTCTGCGTGAACCCCCAGAATCGTGCCGTCAGCGGGCGCGGCCCCGACCTTTTTCGGCCTGGAATACAACGGTCGAAGGACAGCTGTCTCGGCGCCGTTGGTTCCCACCCCTGCCAGGTCCAGGAGTGTTCCGGCCGCGGCCTTGCTGCAGCCAGTCGATCAAATGATGAAACGGCGTCCAGCCCAAAACCCATGCAGCAGCTCGTTCAACGACCCTTCGAAAAAAGGCCGGGCGAGGGCTAACTCCCCCTTGGCGATGGGGGTTGTGAGGCGGCAAGTTGGGGGAAAGTCCGCCGTAAGAAGGGCTCCGGGGGCAGGGCAGGGGGCCCGGGCACTTAACGATACCAGCACCGCACGTCTCGACGGTGCGCACTCCGGTCTCAGAGATACCCCTTGCCCCCGAGCCCCGTTCGGGGCCGTTGGACCCCAAACATCGACCCCAATCTCCGTCGATGCACCGTTGTCCTTTGGCCCCCCCAACGCGGATAAGGCCTCGATGCCGCTGAAGTGATCAGTGCGTTGCGATGGTGCCGTCATGATGCTCCGTGCGGCATGGGGGTGCCGCGAGGTCACCACGGCAGCGGCCTTCCCATCCCGGAACCCTTTTCGAGGGAGGTTGCACCACCCTGAGCGGGTTTCGGTGAAAAACGGCGGTTCCACGGACTTTTTCGCTGGGGTACTCGCCTTTTGCAGGGAGAACTCGCCTTTTGGGTTCGTCCCCGATCGTCACGTCCCCCACGCTTCGCACGGAAGCAGGGCGGATCGCTGTCTATCCTGCAATCGGCTTGCAGCTGGCGACCCATGGACGGCGCCCCTCACGGGTCGCGAAAGCGCCTTGCGGCTCAGCATCGAGCCCTTTGGGTTTTTCACGGTTTGTCGGACCCGCTGTCATAGGAAGCGAATGCCAAAAGGGAAAAAATGATGAGGCGCCTGCATGATGTCGTACTCCCAAGCACATCTGCTTCAGCCTTGTGGCGTTGCCACTGGCGGTTCCAGATGAAACCTCACTCCCCAAACCAGTAAGGAATTTCGCACCACCGGCGTCTGCGCGTCACCCGCCAACGTGTGTTCAGAATAACGCGGGGATGGTTCTTAAACCAGGCACTTTCCTCTTCCTGTCATCCTCGGGGCGTCCAGGGGAGCCTAAAAGAAACCCCAAAAAAAGAATGCGGAACCTTGCCATTGATCTTTGGGAAAACCCGCGGTCCACCTTCCGCACAATCGAATGAGATCATCGGTTTTTTCCGTCGATGTCCTCGCCCATGATCTGAATGCGTCACCTTTTCCCACGGCGAAATTCTTGTCACGGTTCAGTTGCACCGCCGCCCGCCCCTTTCCCGGGTTTTGGAATGCCTTGGCGTCGTCGTCAAGGTGTGCGTCTTCTGGCGCGTCGAAACACGATCGGGGCCCGCCCACATCTGGGCGGATAAACGTTTTTCTTGTCCTTTCGCCTTCTTGTCGCCGGGTCTTGTCGAGTGGCCAAGGTAAAAAGTGTCGCTTCAACCCTCGGCAAGGGGTCTTGATCCGGGTGGCTCAAGCGGGAACGCACGACATACCCCCTCCCCGTTTCACCTTCTTCGGGTCGTTCGCGCAAACCCCTTGGGGGCGACATCGCGCGCCTCCCCCGTCAGGGTGGGCGGCGTCTTGCCTGATGTTTACGTCGATCAGCAGAGTCGTGGGCGTCGAGATCCCCGGGAACTTGATGGGGGGTCATGTCCCCGGGGTTGTCGAGGGAAAAAACGTGATGGTTGTAGGCAACGGGGGTTCCCCGGGGTTTAGACGACCGAAGGATGATCGCGTATAGTTAATGTACGCCCGATTTTTTAAAATCCGTCAAACTTTTAGGCGTGACTGATGCAAAAACCTCTTTCCTGCCGCCCCCTGCTGAGCCTAAGGCAATTTGGGGGGCTGGAGAGCAGACTTCAATTCACGATTTCCGTCTGCCTGGGAGCGGGCGCATCAACCGGATGGACTCACCGAGCTTTTTGGTATTTGGGCCCCCGCAGGCATGCGGACATTTCCAAGTACATGGAGTTGGCGCCGAGCAACCTGACTTTACGACCCCCAGCCCCAAGCCCTACACGGCAGCGCAGAGTTCCCCCCCTTTTTACCAACGAAGCTCGGCGCAACGCTATCTAGCAGAACAGTAGCGACAAAGATGGGAATTGTCGGCCGACGGCCAGTTTCACGGCTCCGCGCCGGAGACAGTTTGGGCCCCGTCCCCTTGGCGCACCGATCAAGAGCAGGACCGTCAAGCAGTGGTGCCGAAATTTCCGCCAGCAGGAATCCTTTCGGGTGGAAAAACCAGTCCATGACGTCGTTGGACGAATCGTTCGCTTGCTGTCTCCCCACCCCCTTTGGGGAAAAATGACGGTTTTCGCTGGCACATCCCGGGGCGTTTTGCCACAACGCCAGCGCTTTAAAAGCGTTTTCGCCCTTTTCTACGAATCCTGCGCACGATGGCTTCGGGGCGACACAAGTGGACTCCAACAAAGATTCGCATTGGCAAACTGTATTGAACGCGGGTACTTGCAACCGCATCCCGTTTTGCCTGCAGCCAAGAAACGAGTCTTAGAGTTGGACTACGGCATGGAAGATGGAGAGGTCCAAACTTCCATGCCGCCAAGCGTTTCTGTACTAAAAAACGCTGAGACGTTTGGGTTTGCATACCAAGGAAGCACCAGACCCCTCGCACAGCAGATCACCCCTGAAAAAAACCGGGGATAAATCCAACCCCTAAATCGACGCCTTGGCGGCACAGGCCTGACTTTCACCCTGACAACAATTTTTGAATGGTCCCCAAAACCCTACGAGCGAAAAAAAAGGGACGTGTTATCCCCGGCCTTCTTGTGGCCTTACCCGTTTCTGGTGCCGCGTTTTTGCGTCTTTCGGGGCTCGGCACCCTTCTACAGGTGTGATCGGCCTGCCCGGGCGGCTGCGGCGCTATCTATGCACCGCGAGCGTAGCGCGCGGACGTGGGAAAAAACTTGAAGAATGCTGGTCTCAAAATGGGGTGGCATGCCCACGACCATCGCACTACGCCCCGCGAACAATTCCTTGAAAGGTGGGCAGCAAGCAGCGTTTTTCACACGGCGATCACTGCCAAGTTTGGGTATCGCCATGTCCAACGGCAGAAGAAGAATCAGCAAACCAGACAAGGCCGACGACATTACATCGGTGCCACTAAGCGGCTTCGCGAACACCGCGTTTTCCCAAAAAGCACTCTTGCTGAAAGAGAACATCGCCTATGGATTTCCATCGCAACATGCTGGCGATGAAGCCTGTCGGTTCCTGTCGTGCCTCATGGGCGTCGTCTACGGATTGTTTATTGCAAAGGGTTTTGCAGGTAGCACCTCTCCAATTTGACTTGGCAAACCCCGATCCAGGGCTTGCCGAGGCCTTGACTTCCATTTCGCTGGCGCTAAATTGCCCCAGGCTACTGTAATTTTGATCAGGACCAGTAAGGCGGATGGGATTCGTCTAAAGCGGAAGTTTGTTTGCATGTTTCCGTCGTTGCCCCCCCCCCCCTTTTTTCCTTTCCCCATCACGGAAGAAAGCCGTAAAACCGACTACAGACTGAGGTTCTGCCCAATCTCCAAACGGCGTATAGCCCGCAGGTTTCTACCGTTTTCACTCTTGGGACGAATCGTCCCCCGAGACTCTACAAGACCCGCGTGCTTCCAGTTCTTTTGCAGCACATCGGTATCCGGCAGAACCATCCGGTAGTTCGCCGCCATGACCTTGGTGGGTAAGCCCTCCAGCGCATACCCGCGCCAGGGCGAGCCCCTTGTCGGCACAAAGAATCAGCCCCACCGGCGGGTTCTCCTCGGGATAGGCCCAGTGTTCCTTGGCATAGTTGCAGTACATGTGCATCTGGCCTACGTCGCATGCGTCAGGACTCCCAGCTTCAGGTCGATGATGACCAGGCAGCGTAACCTTGCGATGGAACAGCAGCAAGTCCACCCGATACCAGGTCTGGTCGATGCGCAAGCGCGCTGCCGTCCGATGAAGGTGAACCCTTCACCCATCTCGAGCAGGAAGTCTTCCAGCCGCCGGATCAAGGCGGCCTCCAGATCGGATCCGAATACTCGTCCTTGAGGTCGAGGAACTCCAGCACATACGGGGTCTTTGATGGCATCGCCGGGCGCGACGGAATCTTCGGGCTTGGCCACCGCGCCCTTGGCCAGCATCGCCGCCTTGTTTTTCGACAGCGCCGTGCGCTCGTAGAACTGGCTGCCGATCTGCCGATCCAATGGCGCACGCTCCAGCCGCCGCGCAAGGGCCTCGGCTTCATAGAACTGGCGCGCATGCTCGTCCTTGACCGACAAGCAGCCGCACATAGGCCGACCACGGCAGCGTGAAGACCTGCGCCAGCTCGTCAAGCCGCCACGGCCGCACTGGCTCGGGGAAGATTCGCCAGACACTGTCTGGCGAATTGGCCGGGTCAGAAAAAACGACCGCATCTGCTGCAGGTTTCTGACGGCTGAAGCCACGGCCGAACTGCTGGGTGAGGTCGCTTGCCAGCCGCTCGATCAACTGCTCGCCATAACCCGCGCGCCGCTTGCCCTGTTGCTCGGCCTCCACGATGCGGCGGCCAATCTCCAGTAGCTGGCACGTCATCAGCGCATTGACGCTGGCGCGCTGCCCGTCTGGCGCGCGGCATCGAGCAGATCCACGATGCCGCCCGTGGATGCCGGCGTAGCCGGCAGGCACGGCGGCGGGTGCGACTCCCGCCCATCGCAGGCGCCTTCTTGGTCATGCAGCCACCTCCGCAGGCCGCTGCGCCTCGGTGATCGTCTTGCGCCGGTTCGCCACCAGCACGGCCGCCTTGCGCACCGGATCGTCCTCGGTGTGGACGTAAGCGCATGAACATCGCCACGGTCTTGTGCCGCCGTCAGCGCCATGCCGACCTTGACCGGGATGCCCGAGTTGGCAATGTCGGTCGCGGAGCGGTGGCGGATGCCATGCGTGCCGACGTGCGTGGCGCCCGCCGCCTTGAGGGCGCGGCTCCAGCCGCCGTAATACTCGCCCGTGGTCAGGTGCTTGCCGGGATGGCTTGGAGACGGCAGCACATAGGGAGTGCCTTCCTGCCGTGGCGCCGTCGAGAGCAGTCGATAGGCTTCCTCGCTCATGGGCTTGGACATGCCGCCCGTCTTGCTGTCCGGCCAGACCACGCGGCGGTTGTCCAGGTCCACCCAATCCCATCGGAGCGTCACGATTTCGGAGCGGCGGCCGGCGAACTCGAATTGAAGGCGGATCGCCAGCGGGATGACGTAGTTCTCCAGACCCTCGGCTTCGATGTGCTCCAGTCGCCGAAACAGCTTGCCCATGTCCTCGTCGCTGATGAGGTGGGTGGCCTTGCCGTTGGGGTACATCGGGACGTGGCGGCAGGGGTTGGTGCCGTCAGGCCGGTGGCCCCACACCTCGGCCAGGTTGAACATCTTGCGCATCACGCTGAAAGCACGGTTGGCCTCGGCGGCTTGTGCGCCATCTTCTTCATCGCGTGGCCACGTCCGGGCGCTTCACGTCCTGGACCTTCAAACGGCCCAGCATCGGAACGATGCAGCGGTCGATGACGGCCTGATACCCGCGCTGGGTGCTGGGCTTGTTGCGCTGCTTGGAGTAATCCTCCATGAACTTGGTACACAGCTCCTTGACCGTGGGGGCTGAACGGGCGGCGGCCTTGGCCGCGCTGGGGTCGCCGCCCCGGCGCACCTCGGCCAGCCATTCCTGGGCCAGCGAGCGGGCCTGCTCGACGGTCAGTTCCCCGTACAGGCCCAGGGCGGGCTTGCGCGCTCGCCAGCGTTCGTGCGGTACTGGAGCATGAACACCTTGCGGCCCGCTGGTGTAACCTTGCACAGGAAGCCGGGCACCAGCGTGTCCCGGAGTTCGACGGCCTGCGCCTGGGGTTGTGCCGCATCGACTGCGGACTTGGTGAGCTTGAGTTTTGCCACGATGACTCCTCGGAAAGACCCGATTCCCAAGAGCCATGTAGGGGCCATCAGAGGGGAAGCCGGGTCAGGTTTCGGAAAGCACCGGCATATGTTGGACTCGCCTAAGTTAATGATAAACCTGCTGTATCGGGCTTCGGCGTAGTCCAGCAAAGTTCGGTGCTGGAGTCATGGTGAAATGAAAAAAGCCCCGTAGCGGCTGGCGCTGCGGGCTCGGTGCCGGAGCCGACGGACTCATGGTTGCTGGCCGTGCTGTTGATCAGCTTGTCGGGGTAGGCATGGCCAGGGCGGGTGGCCAGGAAGGTGACGTGGAAGATGGCTGCCACATCAGCACCTTGACGTCGTAGCTGGCCCGCGTTGATGAAGGGGCTTGAGCAGGTGGAGAGGCCTGATGCCGAGAGGACCCGGGCCAGCTTGACCTTGAGGATGGAGGCGTTCACGTGGCCCAGCCACTCCGGCTGGCGGGTTGGGTGTCCAGGCCCAGGGGGCTGACGAAGGGCTCGTAGCCGCCCACGATGACCATGATCAGCAGGTTGGAGATCAACCACGTCGTCGCGCCAGCACCACCAGCCCTGATGAGGGTTTCGTTGAGCGCCCGATGGGCGCATCGTGCTTTTTAGCCGATGCTGGTGATCAGCGCCTGCACGCTTCCTGGTTGCCGAAGGCGGCCTCGATCAGGTGCCACAACTCGAGCAGGAAGTGCCAGACGTAGACACCCTGGGCGGCGACAGGCCAGGTACAGCGCAGTTTGCAGCAGCGGCTGGCGAAGATCAGGGAAGGCAGGGGGAGGGCAGGGGGGAGCCGGGGCTCGATTGGATTTTTTGCGGGCGGGCCCATGGGGGGTGGGCCCGCGCTTGTCTTGCTTTGGGGCGTGGTGGGAGGGGAAAATTTGGCCGGGGAAAAGGGGCGCGCGATTTTAGGGGCGAAACAGGCCATTGCAGTGACAGCCGGGAACTGCGGGAATCCCCAGGTAGACGCCCCCAAAGGGGTTTGTTTCAGTCAGTGGCATTAAAAACCGGCCCCCGACAGTCACACCAAAATTTTTTTATTTGGGCCAGCCCAGATACAAGCAAGCATGAGCACCGCAACAGCATCCCCATAATCGGAACTGGTAGAACCGGGTTTTCCCCGCCGCCGGCAGACTTCGCCGCCCAAGGCCCGCATCTCCGGATGGAGCAGTACAAGGCGCTGGTGCGCCGAGGCAGAGAACGACTACCGGGGGCTTCTGGGCCCCCCTGGCGCGCGAGAAACGTGGTCTGGCCCAAAAGCCCTTCCCCCCAGGGCTGGACGCCCAGCAACCCGCCGTTCTTCCGCTGGTTCGCCGACGGCGAACTCCAATGCCAGCGCCATTTTGCCGGGAAAGCACATGGGCCGGCCTCGAGCACAAGACGGCCATCATCTTCGAGCCGATGGCGGGGGAGGTCAAAAAAGGTCAGCTACCGCGAACTGCTGGACGCGTCTCGCAGTTCGCCAACGCGCTCAAGGCGCAGGGCGTGCAAAAGGGTGATCGCGTCCTGATTACATGCCCATGACCATCGAGGGGGGGTGGCCATGCGGGCCTGCGCGCGCATGGGGCGCCACGCACACGTGGTGTTCGGGGGGCCCTTCTCCGGCCAAGGCGGCCAGGGCGGATCGTGGACTGGGCGCCGTGGCCGTGACCCACCGCCAATACCAGATGCCGCGGCAAGGAGCTGCCGCTCAAGGCCATCGTGGACGATGCGCTGGCGCTGGGCGGCTGCGAGGCCGTGCGCCATGTTTTTTCGTCTACGAGCGCAACGGCCACCGCCCTGCGCCTATGACGGCAGGCCGCGACAAGACCTTGGGGGCGGAGATCCTGGCCGGCCAGAGCAGGGGAGTCGCGCGCCCGTGGCCTGGATTCCGAAACACCGCTGTTCATCCTCTACACCAGCGGCTCCACGGGCAAGCCCAAGGGCGTGCGGGCACTGCACGGGCGGCTATGTCTGTGGGCCAGCAGACCGGGAGGGGAAACCCTTCGACTAAAAGCCCAGCGACGTGTTCGGGTGAAACGGCCGACATGGGTTGGATACGGGCCACACCTAGTGGCCCCTAGGGTCCGCTGGCCCCCTGGCGCCACGCAGATCGTGTTCGAGGGCGGCCCACCTTCCCCCAAAGGGGGGCCGCTTCTGGCAGATGATCGAGCGCCACGGCTTTCACCATCTTCTACCCGGCGCCCACGGCCATCCGCTCGCTGATCAGGCTGCCGACGGCGATGCCGCCGTGCATCCGAAGAACTCGGACCTGTCCAGCCCTGCGCCTGCCAAACGCGCCCACATCAATTGGAAAAAGGGGTGGCCCCCTGGAGTGGTACCACCGCAATGTGGGCGGCGAGCGCCTGCCCCATCGTGGACACCTTCTGGCAGACCGAGAACGGGGCCACGTGAATCGCCCCATGCCTGGCGCCACGCCGCCCGGTGCCGGCTCGTGCACGCTGGCGCGCCGGGCATCATGGCCGCCATCGTCGACGAGACCGGCCATGAACTGCCCAACGGCGCAGGCGGCCTGCTGGTGGTCACCAAGCCCTGGCCCCCCATATCCGCACCATCTGGGGCGCCCCGGCGCTTCAAGAAGAGCTAAATTCACCCCGGGCCCAGCTGGGCGGGCAACCTCCCGGCCGGCGACGGCGCGGTGCGCAGCGAGGGCCGTGGCTCCCTTTCCCCATCACGGGCCGCATCGACGATGTGCTCAATGTCTCGGGCCACCGCAAAGGGCACGATGGAATCGAGTCGGCCCTGGTGTCCAAGACCGACCTGGTGGCCGAGGCCGCCGTGGTGGGGGCCGGGCCCCGGGTGACATGAAAGGCGAGGCATCGCGCCTTCGTGGTGCTCAAGCGCTCCCCGTCCCACGGGCGAGGGGGGCCCGCAGATCGCCAAGGAGCTGCGCGACTGGGTGGCCAAGGAAATCGGCCCCATCGCCAAGCCCAAGGACATCCGCTTTGGCGACAACCTGCCCAAGACGCGCAGCGGCAAGATCATGCGCCGCCTGCTGCGCTCGATTGCCAAGGGCGAGGCCATCACCCAGGACACGAGCACGCTGGAGAACCCGGCCATCCTCGACCAGTTGGCCGAGACGAACTGAGGGCGGACACGCCCGCCATGAAGAACCGGAGCACAGGCTCCGGTTTTTTCTTGGCTGGACTGCGGGCGGCGCGCTGTCTTGCAGTCCTATTTTGTGTGGGCCGACAGCTCAGGGCATGATGGCTGCAGTACAACCGAAGCTGTTGTTTTCACCACTGCCGAGGGAGGCGTTGCACCATGATCTGAGAACCCTGTCGCTGCTGATCACCGTGGCCCTGATTGCGCTGCTGGCGGCATTCAACTGGAACACGCTGGCCGCGCCCTCCGTCGTGTCGCTGGGCGTGACCGAAGTCCAGGCGCCCGCTGGGCGTGCTGATGCTGGCGCTGACCCTGCCTGCTGGGCGTGTTCTTCTCGCCTATGTGCTGTGGCTGCAGGGCTCCGTACTGATGGAGGCGCGCCGCCACGCCAAGGAAATGCAGGCTCAGCGGGACCTGGCCGACAAGGCCGAGGCCTCGCGCTTCACCGAGCTGCGCACCGTGCTGGAGGACCTGCATGCGCGTGACAAGGAAGTGCTGCTGGCGCGGCTGGACGGGCTGGAGGCGCACCTGGTGCAGCGTGCCCAGGAGTCGGACAACAGCACGGCCGCCTATGTGGGGCAGCTGGAGCAGCAGGTTCGCCTGTACCAGCAGCCCGGCGCAGGCGCTCCGGACTACAGATAAGCGGCCCGCGCCCGGATTCACGGGCGGACCATGAAAAAAACGCGCGACTTGCGTTGCGCGGTTTTTTCGTTGCGGGTCCCGAGGCGGGAGGCCGGCGGAACTTACTTCCCGCGACAGCACAAAACCCCGCGCCCCGCTTCTTTGGGGCGGCATCGTTGACCTGGGGGGTTTGGCGGGCCTGGGAAC
>NW_024571119.1:0-17579 GCF_018345385.1 Vulpes lagopus | reverse complement strand
GGGGTTCAAATGCCATAGAAGTGGGAGAGCTAGCAGAAGAGCACTGATGGATCGTATCACTGACAGCCAGCTACGAAGTTTCTATAATTTCATTCATTTTGGAATAAAAAACATTACGCCCTTTGAAACTTTTCCTCTGCCTTGTGTTATAGTAAATTCAGGAATTGTATTCATTCAATATGGTTTGCCATAGCAAAATACCACAGATTGGTAGCTAAAACAACAGAAATGTATTGTCTCACAGTTCTGGAAGTTGGAGAACCAAGATGAAGGTGTTGGCAGGTTCACTGTCTCCGAAGAACCTCTTTCCTTGGCTTGTAGATGGCCAGAGTGCTGTGGTCTTTAGATGGGCTTTGGTGCATATGCAAGTAAACCTGTTTCTTCTTCCCTCTGTCTTTAAGGGATACTATCATATTGGAATTTTAGGGCCCCTTCCTTTACTTCATTTAACTTTAATTGCCTCTTTAAAAAGGCCCCTTAATCTCAAAACTTAAGTCACATTGCGCGGAGGTCTTCACATATGAATTTGGGAAAACACAATTCATTCCTAAGTATCATGTATACGAATGTTAGGAAAAATTGTGGAATGACTTCTATATGGTTAAAAAAGAGAAGAAAATAAGAAATTGGGGTTCTGGTAGCCCACTCATTAGGGTTATCTCCCCCTTTGACTAGCCTATTTAGAAAACTGTTACTAAGAAAGTTTCTCATCCATGGCTAACACACATTCCACTTGATTCAAAGGCAACAGATTTGCCCACAGAAAAATAAATTAAATTCCCGTTTAAACCAGTTGTAACATCTTACGGGTTTCCTCATTAACTAATGAGTCTAATAAAATCGTTGACACTGGTTCAATTTAAATTTGATGAAAATCATGATATTTACCTTTTTAAAAATATGATCCTCAAAAATTAACTGAAGATGATGTGGGCCGCATTATTGCTGCTGGGCTGATTCTTGCGCCTGTCACTGGTTTTCCTCTCCTTCCTAACTTTTCTGAGCTACTCACTGATGAAAATCACACAATGCCACGCTTGATGATAGACAAGGAAACAATGGAGGCCACATCAGAAATGCTAGCATTTCATTAAGGACCCTTTGATACTGAGAAGAAGAGTACCAAAGCTTTTAACATCAGAGATTACTATGTTCAGAAGAGTTGTCAATATGTCCATAGACTAACATATATCGAGAAAATAGTATGCTACTCTATCAGAAAAATAGACATATATTTAAATTTATCTTTAGAACTTAGAAGCTTTGTGGTTCTAGATATTCCCAAAGTCCATTCTTTTACGAAATGAATACTTTAATAGTTAAGATTTTTATATTTACCTGGGAAAAGTCCCATAAACGAGTGCTTTGGCGGGTAGAAAAATTATCTCCAACTATCCTAAATAATACCATACTATTTTATTCTTTTTAAACATCAAAAAAATGTCTAGGTCTTGGTCTTGGAACTGTTTTCCTTGATCCTTAAGCCAACAATTCCATGATATAAGCATTCAAGCAACATGAAGGACTTAAGCAACACTTGCATAAAGCATCAGAAAACACTGAATAAACAGAGATAAATTTTAAGCAAATAGTACTGTTCTGCTAAGCCATAATTTGTTTGAAAGTAGGTTAGTTTTTTTCCAGAATATAGTGTAAAGCAGTTTGAACCTTACGTGAAAACAGCATGCCTCCATCTCTTACCAAGGTGAACCGATACCCAAATATCGTAAGAAATATGTTCGCCAACGATTAGGATGTACAGAAATCTCTACAAAAGGATATCAGATAGACAAAGTAAAGAACCTAATGCTTAGATTACCCCAAGCCATCGGATGCGGCCCTATTATAAACAATTAAGTTGCTTTCGCCGTGGCATGTGTAGGGAAGGCAATCTTAATCACGGAAATTTGACGGCCTGTGACAGAGTCTGAAACCACATGGTGAACATGACATTTTCAACATAAGGCTTGTTTCCTTTTTCCTGGAATGGAGAAAGTAAATTTTTAAAAACCTTTATCTGATTAGACCCGAGCAAAATCAGCAAAACCGGCATCTCCGGGGTATTTGATTCAGTGACTCGGGGAGCCATGTCACACCTGGACTGAGAGCAAATGGGCAAGGGAGCCTGGGAGAGTGATCCTCAAAAAAGACCCAGCTGGCGGAGCCAGCCACCGTTGCCAAGACAGTGAGGCACAATATATCGTGTTCATCCATAATCCCATCGGTTTTCTGCGAGTCCCAAATATCCGATGCTCTCACGGCAGGGGGACATCTGACACCAGAAGGGCTAACTCAAGAGCCAAGACTACAAATCCAGCTAAGCAAAAGAGGGCTAGAATTTAATCATGATGACAGAGAGGAATGCCATTTTTGGCAAGTAATGAAAACAGAGTAGTAGGCTTGGAAAAGCCAGAAAGCAGGAATGATCTGAGCCCAGGTGCTCAGTGAAGCCATAAGAACAGTATCATTGAGTGGGTTGTTGTAACGGCCCTGCTGATCACAATGTCTCTGGGATTCAGAGACAGGATTGTAACTTTCAGAACAGACAGAGACATGTAGAATTAATTCAACTACAAACTAAGGCAAAGAATAGAATTCTAGATTAAATTTTATGCCTCGTACATCATAATTATAAATATCAAGCCAGCACTTATAAGCACTTAGGAGTACTTTGCATATATTAATTCATTCAATCCTCACCGTAACTCTGTGAGTAGAACTACGATTCTTTCCCAATTTGAGATCAAAATATAATGGTAGAAATTGTATACCTGCCCCAATCTAGTAGCCTAGAGCCTGGATTTGAACCAACAGCAGTCCTGGACGCTCACCATAACGTATGCTACCTTTCATTTCTCGGACCTTCCAAGAAAACTTCAAAGCAGAGCTCTCCTCTTCTTATATTCGTACTGTTACATCCCTCTTTCCCCTATTCAACCCCGTCTCTCCAATTTCCCCTTTCTATCCTATCAAGAAAACGCGGTGAATATTCATAGTGGAAACTGGGCAAATGACTGCAAGAGAAACATGGCATAGCCCTCTTCTTCCTCTCCCCTCCAAATCCTTTCCCGGGAGTTGAAATGAGAAGAACTATGTTATGTGGCTAAGAGAGATTAGCCTTTTGAGGGATTGAACGTGTGAAGGACCTGAGGGTCCTTGTGGGTTGGTGTGTATGATGTTGTTGCATACCCACGGTGTGTTTTATGCACATCACATATGATACCTGTAAAGGCAGTGGGTAGATTGTAGAAGGTAGAGATTGAAGAACAGCTAAATGGTTGGAAGATGGGAGCTGGAGGGTTGTTTTAGGTGGAACTCGCTGAAACTTGTGACTATACAGCTGGGGGGGGGGGGGGGGAGTATAGCCCAAGTATAAAAGGTGGAACAGTTGGGGAAGAGGGCAACAGAAGACCAAACACGCAGCACAGCACCAGCAAGTGCTGTGGTGACTCACAACCAGCAGACCGGCGAATGAACAAAAGCAGATTAATGGTCTTGTTCTTCAATCTTATGTGACCTCCCCAGAGAACCCTTAGAATAAGAGAGAGATTTTGAAAAATGGGAGCAGGAAAAAGTTGAGGCCCCTGAGTTGTACAGGTGACCACCGCCAAGCAGCAAAATGTGGTATTTTTGTTTAATGTGACCGCATTGTTGGCAAACTAGCAGCCTAGCGCTGGTCCTGGTCTGCTGGATACACAGATAGGAAGCATTAACAAAAGGTAATATAAGCCAACCCCTTCCTGCATTGAGCAAAACTACCAACATCTTCTACGTAATAAAAGGCAACACAAATGTGTGCTTAATAGCTTATAATCTATCAAGACCTTTTTGTTGGAGGTTTTATTTTTGTAGCCAGCTTTATATATATTAATATTAATCATATGATAATATTGGTTTTTCCGTTTGTGATGGAATTTCTCACAATGGTACAGTGTTAATTCGTTTTCCCACAACTTGAGAATCAGCTTGTCCCTCCTGATGTGATTCCAATTCACAGCCTAAGAATTAAAGTGTGTCCGTGTTTTAACTATCACTAACTTGTGCTTTCTTGTAGGTTGCCTAAAGTCAGATGTTCCCAAGGACCAGTACACCAAGATTTAAAAAAAAAAAAAAAAAACAGAACAAGCTCTGTTGAGCATAAGCTAATGTACTGGACCATATGTAATAGCCCCCCTGCAGTCCATCTCCTATTTTTTTATTTGTACATATCTTTAACAGTCAGCAGCTGTAGCAGCAATCTGTAAGAGGGGAAAAAGCCTTACAAAAAATGCTCAAAAGAATGAAGATGAGCATGTCTCAAGAGAAAGATAAATAACATTGAAAATAAAGACTAGCCCTCTAGCAGGCCCACTCCAGGAACTGAAATGAGCCTTCAAGAGGCAGGTAATTTGATTAAATTACATATGTTCATTATTCATTCAGTGATTTGGGGGGCTTGCATTTAATTCGTTGGATTATGTGAGATTCATTCGGGTCTCTGGATCCAGTGCAGTCTGATTAGGACGCTCATGTGATTTTGGTGTTAGATTCCTTGTATGAAATTTAAATTCTAAAGGGCTAGCTCTTGTTTGAGATTTCTTTTCTTTGTGCTAAATGTGGTCGGTGTGGTTGTAATGAAGGCTGAACTCCTTAAACTCCCTCTCGGTGGTTATTCTGTCATGTTTAATAGTTTCTGATGGGGAAGGATGTGGTCTCTTGGCTGCATATAGGGTGCCACCTGGAATAGTTCACTGAGTTCCACAGTATTCTTTGGTGAATATACGGAGTGCTGAGTAGCCTCGGATTCTAGCAAATTGAGGATGGAGGATTTATTCCTATTGACTGTGTTCCTTGAATAGAACAGGAACAGTGACACCCCAATCCATAAGGATGACAGTAGCCAGAAAGCCAAAACATGTGTGGCAGTGAGATTGGCTTGGGATTTGTGCGCGTGTTGTGAAGAGGGAAAGTGGAGTGAAACAGGAAGTGAGGGCGGAAGACAGTAGAGTTTGATAACCTCAGTATATTTAAGGTACCCGAACTCTGTCATGTGAGAGGGCCCCATTTTAGCAAGCTGCACGCAGAGATGTGTACTAGAACAGCACTTGTTGCCTGAGACAAATTGGATTGCCTCACAGAAGTTCATTGTGATAATGGTTTAAAATCATTGATTATGGAAATCAGAACAACACATTCCTGAGCCTAAGCATGAGGGTACTGACTATGGAAAAAAAATTTAAAATGGTATTTAGTAAAGTTTGCTTTGTCGGATTGGGATGGTAAGTGAGGGAATGAAAAGGTGTACAATGGAGAACTCACTTTTGGGGGTTCCAGGTTATGCTTGTATGGGCTAGTACATAGTGAAGATTAGTCATACAAATTGGTGCCTTGGGTTAGCTTTAGGTAGTAATTCATTCAGCCCCCGCGTGGCTTGCCCTGCTTGTTAAGAATCTGGTTGTCTGGTGGATAAGCCAGAAAAAAAGCAAAGGCCTGTGATACAGGTGGGGCTAAACCATAATAACCATTCAGGCCGTTGAGGGTCTCCCAAAGGCAGGGCATGGAAACCCGCTTTCGTGAGTGTAGGTAAAAGGGGAGCATTTTGGAGTGGTGTGAGCCACACTGATTATTAGTAGGAGTTTGGAAGAAGGACAGTGGACAAGGAAGACTTCCCCTTCTCGCATGCCAAAACTACTTGGCTAAAATTACGGAGGATGATATGCAATTAAGGGTATTATTGGTTTAATATTAAGAAGATTCTCTCTCTCTTTTCACACTCCCTAATGTATTTCAGAGAAAGAGTCAGTGCGGAAGTGGAACTGAAGGAAGAACGTAATAAAGAGATGCAGTGGAGCAGTAAACAGGGTCCAGATCCACAAAGCTCCCTCATAAAACAGGTGAAATTAGTGACGACCTTTTCCATGAGATGGAAATGACATCTAGAGGGAGGACAGAAAAACTCTACAGCTGGTAAACACAAACTAAAAGGGTGTAAAATCCAAATTGGTATCTTGTTCTTACAAGCGTCTTAGAAAGTGATTTTAGGGAGCTGAAAAAGATAATAGTTAAAAAAAGCATTACAAGGAGATTTCAGTGTCCCCGTCAAGGCATTGTCAGCTTTGTGTACTGCGTGGAATGGAAACAGGAAAGGGGGACTCTGGCACACTTTTAAGCTCGAAACCCTCTAAGATTTTTCAAGTGTATCACAAAGAGGGATTGCCTCAAGTATTGTAAGAGTGAGGTCAGGGGTATACTGGAGTGAGCATGCTGGGTTCCGGAACAGACGGAGATCAGCTCGCCCATGAAGGGAAGACGCAGCTACTACAGTCAATGGTTGCTATGCAGCAAAACGTGCCCTGGTGTTGCTTCCTCTTCTGTTTTCTAAAGTATTGGCAACGAATTAAGATTTCCTAATGGTATTTGCTTATCAAGCTTCCTCCCAGTACTTGTATTGTTAGAATCCTAAAAACCATGTAAGGTCTTGGGTAAAGCTGATATATGTTCTTTTTTTAATTAACTCTGGATACACTGTTTTTTTAATTTTGACGTTGGAAATCTAGATTGCTAAGTGGAGCAGATATTTTGCCTTGGCCTCCATTGCACTGCGTCTCTCTGCAAGCAACCTTATGGGAGGCCAATTCTTCATGAGGGCCTGTTGGTGAGATGGCTGAAATCAGGGAGTGGATTTTAATTTGCCTCCTCCTCCATGGTGTGCCTAGGCTTGGATGTGCGGCTTGTTCCTTTGCTGATATGACTCTCCCCTTTCTGTTCAGTGTGATGCCTTGTTCTCTGATTAACTATTGGCTTTGGCCAATGGGAGCCTAGACAGGAGGGCTGAAGGAAGAAGGGAAGTGAGTACATGCTATTTATTCCGCGGTTTTCCCCAAGGCCGTATCTAAATCTTAAAGCTGTTGAAAATTTAGTAATGCCACAATCGTAAAGTTCATTGGAATTGTAAGCTCACAACAACACTTCTTTTAGTTTTCTTTGTAAGATGAGGAATACAGGTTTAAGAAGTCAGGGTGGATACTTCTTGTCTCTCTGTGGGGGACGTGGGTCTTTTCAATGCAATCTGCTCTCCTCACCCTTCTTGATTTTGGTACTGTCTCCCTTCCCTTCTTCCTTAGAGAGTAGGGAAAAGTTGATTTCAGCTTGATTGCTTCTAGTTCCCGTTTTCTACACTATCCTTGAGGTTCCTGATCTCCACTAGATCATGAAAGTGAATTTTTTTTTAAAAATAAATTCTCTAGATTATCTTCTGAGAGTGTGCATCCAACTCCTGTTGGAAACCTTGGACTGTTTGTTCAATGCTTGAAGCACTATGTCTCTGGCTGGCACTACTGTCGGTCTCCATCTACCTCAGGCAAAGCAGCTTAACACCGAGTTCTCAATATACTGCTTATCTGTATATACTGATTATCTTTTTTGCTCTCAGTCACTAGGTGAAGCTGGAACCCTTTACTCTTAAGGAAAACTACTCCTTACCTAAAGTTGTTTTGGTTTCAGGCTCCCCTCTACCTCGCACAAATCCTTTGACTTCCATCTTGCAAAAATGCAATGGGTGGGTTAACTCTGCACCCACATCGCTTCATCTCCTAGGAGCACATGAGTCCGTTAATTCTTCCTTCTTGAAACATTTTAATTCTTACTTTCCTTTTCAGGGTACTAATGGTTTTCTTTTCCTTCATAGCCTGGCTTCTTCCCAGTATCCCTTGATAGTTCTCATCTTCTTTCTTCTAAATATTAGGGTATCAAAGGCTCTGTCCTTATCCCTCTTTTTAAATATAGATGCTTCCCCTGGGTAAATTTCATCCATTGTCTGGACTGTAATAGTGTCCATTTGGAGAAAATTGCCACATTCTTCTCCTGAGAACTTGAGCATTCTTCCTTGAACTCTGGAAATCCAAGACGGTTAGAGTCAATTGATTTTTAATGGTGATGTTTATACTTCTCTCAAACTTACAAGTCCAAAGTAGAAAACTCTTTATTTGCACTCCCTTTAATTTCTTTTCTCCTTTTTAACTGTATCATTTAAAGCATTAATCTTTCCTAATAAAGTCTACTATAGTTAAAATTAATTATTGTTGAGTAATATTTTTCATTTCTCTTCTAATATTGTTAAATTTACTTTATTGAATTCTTTTGGTTTCCTTGAATTTTATAGTATGGCATATTTTGATATTTCAAATGTGAGTCTTTTGGAATTACATTTTTGTTACTCACTTTCAGTTTTATTGATTATGAGACTGAGACTAATCAGTCTTTATTTTTGTTGAAATTGGCCCTGTGGCTTAGTATTTGGTAATTTTTATTACTATTTAATGTCTGCTCTGACTTAAGAGGAGGGGAGAGGGAGAAAGAGATAGTTTTGTGGTGAGGATGGTGGGGAAACTGAAAAGCATTGGTAAAAATTCTGAATTCATTTTATGTTAATGTCTTGGCTTATGCGTTCTGGCACCAGACACTATATGGATATGACTTTGTTTTGTATCACGAAATAAAATTTCTTGGTTGTTAACTCACTTCAATACTCGGGAGGAAATCAAACAGGTTTCATTCATTTTCTCTCTGTGCTGGTTGGCTGGGTTTTTTTCTAGTCCCCCTTTAATTGAGCTTTGAGGCACCTGGGTTTATGTTAGCATCACACTTGTGACTGCCGCACACCACATACGCCGCTGCATTCTTTTCTCTTTGTAATGTGTTCACTTCTCATCAAGTTTAGTGAGGTTTTTTATTTTTTTGTTAATTAAAAAATGTATTTTGTTGATTTTATTGGACAAATAATAATTGTATGTAATTATACAGTGTGCAATGTGGTTATTGGACATACATATCCATTGTGGAATGATTATCCAGATCCAAAATAATTGAGGACAGTCTTTACTCCCTTCATTCCTTCAGTCCGCTCCTGTCTAGCTCCCATTGGCCCAAAGCCAAAGATAAACAGAGAACAAGGCAACACACTGAAAGAAAGGGAGAGTCGTAATCAGCAAAGGAAACCCAAAGCCGCCATCCAAGGCCTAGGCCCACCATGGAGGTGGAGCAAATTAAAATCACGTCTGATTTCAAGCAACTCACCAAGCATGCACAAGAAGAATTGGCCTCGCCATACATATCTTGCAGAGAACACAGTGAAATAGGAGAGCCGAAGTCAATGATCTGCTCCACGTAAGCTCTAGATTTCCAACTCAAAATTAATAAAACAGTGTTTCGCAGAGATTAATAAAAATAGGAACTTATCAGCTTTTACCCAAGACCTTACATGGTTTTAGGATTCTAAACAAACAAGTAAAGGGAGGAAGCTGTGATTATAGGAAAAGACCATAGGAAATCTTAATTCGTTGCAAACTTTAGACAACAGAAGATTATCAACAACACCAGGGCAACCGTCTGCTGCATAGCAACCATTGACTGAGTAGCTGCGTCTCATTCGATGGCGATCTGATCCCGTCTGTTTCCAACTCCAGCAAGCTTATCACTCCTTAGACCCCCTGAGACCTCACACATACAATACTTGATGCAATCCCTCTTGTGATACACTAGAGAATCCTCTATAGAGGGTCTGGATCTTAAAAGTGTGCCAGAGTCCCCCCTTCCTGTTTCCAAGACCCTCGTCATACACAAATCTGACAAGTGGCGCTTGACGGGGACACTGATATCTCCTTGTTATGCTTTTTTTTACTACTTTTATCTTTTTCCAGCTCCCCTAAAATCACTTACTAAGAACGCTTTGTAAGTACTAAGTTACCAGATTTGGAGTTTTAACCACCCTTTAGTTTGTTGTTTACAGCAGTAGAGATTTTCTTGTCCTCCTCTAGATGTCATTTCATCTCATGGACTAAGGTCGGTCACTAAGATCACTGGTTTTAAATGGCTTTGTGATCTGGACCCTGTTTACTGCTCCAGCTGCACTATCTCTTTACGTTCTTCCTTAGTTCCACTTCCGCACTGACTTTTCTCTGTAATACATTAGGAGAGTGAAAGAGAGAGAGAGAATCTTCTGTAATATTAAACCAATAAAACACTTAATGGCAAAATCATCCTCCGAAATTTTAGCCTAGAAGTTTGGGCAAGCTAGGAAGGGAAGTCTTCCCTTGTCCACTGTCCATCTCCAAACTCCTTACTAATATTCAGTGTGTCTCACAACCACTCCCAAATGCTCCCCTTTTACCTAGCACTCCACGAAGTCGGGTTCGATGCCTCGCCTTTGGGAGACCCTTAACTGCCTGTATGGTTAGTATGGTTTAGCCCTACCAGTATCACAGGCCTTTGCTTATTTTTCTGGCTTAACCACATCAGACAACCATATTCTTACAAGCAGGGCAACCACAGGGGCTGAATGAATCACACACCTAAAGCTAACCCTAGGCACATTTTGTATGAACTACAATCTTCACTATTGTACTAGCCATCACAGCAATAACCTGGACCCAGGGTGGGGCAAAAGTTAGTTCACCATTGTATCACCTTTTCCATTCCTGGCACTTACCATTCCCAATCCACAAAGCAAACTTTCTAAATACCATTTTAAATTTTTTTTTTCCCAATAGTCAGTACCCTCTGCTTAGGCTCCGGGAAATGTGTTTTCTGATTTCATACTCAATTTTAAACCATTATCACAAATGAACTTCTGTGAGGCATCATTTTCTCGGCAACAAGTGTCTGTCTAGTACACATCTCTGCGGCAGCTTGCTAAATGGCCCTCTCATGACAAGTTCGGGTTCCTTAAATATACTAGGTTTCAAACCTCTAACTTGTCTTCGTCTCACTTCCTGTTTCACATCCACCCCACTTTCCCTCTTCACAACACCGCCGCACAAATCCCCAAGCAATCTCACTGCACACACAGGTTTGCTTCTGCTACCTGTCAGCCTAATGGATTGGGGTGTCACTGTTCCTTTCTATTCAAGGAACACAGTCAATAGGACATAATCTCCATCCTCAATTTGCTAGAGAATCCGAGGCTTCTCAGGTCACACCGTTTTCACCAAGAATAACGTTTGGAACTCAGTGATACTAATCAGTGGCAACACCCTATATGCCGCCCAAGGGAAAAAAAGACCACACAACCATTCCCCATCAGAAACAATTAAACATTGGCAGATAACCATCGAAGGGATTTTACGTTTCAGGCTTCATGTTCACCACCACCTGACCACATATAGCACAAAGAAGAAGAAATCTCAAACAGGCTAGCCTTTAGAATTTAAATTCATACAATGATCATAAACACCAAAATCACATGAGCTCCCAAATCAGAATGCACTGGTGCAGCAGAAGGAACCAGAAGAAACTTCACATAATCCAAGAATTAAATGGCAAGCCCCCAAATCACTGAATGAATAATGAATCAAAAGTAATTTAATCAAATTACCTGCCTCATGAAAGTCTCATTTCTGTTTTCCGGGGAAGGGCAGGGGCTAGGGGGGCTATGTCCTTTATTTTCCTAAAGGCCACTTCTATCCTTTAACCCTGTTTAAACTACCTAGCATCTCTGTACTATTTCATGATTTATGAACGCAAATCAGTTCTCTCCGCATGGCCAAGGCCTTCCACAACATTTAGCCCTAACTATTGAATACTCTCATCCCCCTTGTGGTCTTTAGTTTGTCTCCAACATATTGCCACAACTTTGAGACACGTGTTTCCACACGTTTCCCCAACTGACATCCCCATACAAATTACTAAATGTGAAATATAATACCATTTTTTTAAAATTTAAAAAAAACCATAATTCAAATTAATTCAGATTTTTAAAAAACAATAGAGAGTACAAGGTACAGAATAATAGAGGGGAAACCTAGAAAACATGAGGTCAGGGAAAGTCATCCTGAGGAGGTCGTAGCTAATCTCCATACTAAGATATATGCAGGATCCAGATACAAAGAAAGAGGGAACAACGTGTTTCCTGGAAGAAGGAACAGCATCAAGACCTCGAAGAGAAAGAATCTTGGTGCATCTAATGAATTCAATGCAGGAAAGAGATAGTGACATGTAGAACTGTTAGAGTAGGAAGAAATGGTCAGATCATATATGGTTTTAAGCTATGCTAAAACATTTTAGGTTTAGCATTTAGGTCTCATTTATGTAGAAAATAAGCCATTGAAAAGTTTAATCAAGATAGCGACACCTGCTCACGTCATAACAAGAAAATTGTCCATCCTCTACGTGGTCATTCACTGATGGTGGAACAAAGGTACAGCCATAAACACCACACAATCCTTTTGCCCTCAAAAGAACAACACTTCCAGTGAGGAGACAGTCACTCAGTCAGTAAACTAATGAACCAAGTTATATAGTCGTGGTTGCCCAGGGAGACATGAAATCAAGGAAATGGCTAAGTGTGCCAAAATGGGGAGCCACTAAATAGGTGTATAATGATAATCTAATGTATCAACTTTGACTGCGACATGAATGCCTCATACAAGTGTCACCCATTATTTGGGTTGGTGTTTTGGATGTGATTAACAATTGATTCTATAGACCGAGCTAAGCACTTTGCCCCTTCCTAATGACAATGTGCCTCAATCAATTGGGAAAAGGGAATAGAAAACAAAAGGAAAAAAGGGAGTGATAAGAGGAAGTTAATCTGCCATGAAGCAACTTTGGCTCGATTGGGCCATGTCTTACTCCTGCCCTCAGGCTGGCAAAGGCGCTGTGTCCCGGTTCTCAGGCCTTTTCCAACCCCAGACTGGAAACTCCTCCTTACCCCATCTTGCCAACTGCAGAGCTTGACTTCAAGCTCCATAACTGTGTGAGCCATTCCTTATCATATTGTCTTCTCTCAGTGGAAAAACGACCCTAACTGACCCTGTAGCTGTGGAGAATCCTCACCGCAGGTAGACTAGTAGCCTCCCTAGTTATGTGATAAATGAGCAAGAGACATAACTTGAAAGAAGTAAGTAATCGGGACATGAGTGTTGATGGGGTGAATCTGAGAAGGAGCGCCAGTGAGGAAGGAAGAAAACTAGCTTGATTAGTGATGCCCAGAAGCCCCACTAACCATATTGTCTCAAGTTATATAAGACTTGTGTTATAATTATTATTATTTAAAATATTTTATTTTATTTTATTCATGAGAGAACCCAGCGAGAGAGAGGCAGAGACACAGGCAGAAAGGGAGAAGTTAAGGCTCCATGCAAGGGAGGCCGATTGGGACTTGATCCCGCGGTCCTCTAGGATCACACCCCTGGGCGAAGGTTACACTGAACCCCTGAGCCAACCGGGGCTTCCCCAAAAACTTGTATTATATTAACTGTTGTCCCTATGCTGTAACATTAGAACTTTAAAGCTTATCTTTTAGCAGAAATTTTGTACCCCCTATGACCTCCATCACTCATTTTCTTTTTCCCCAATCCCCCCGATCCACTAGCAATCTCTTCTGTTTCTAGGACATTGGCCTTAATGATTTATTTTGTTAGATATTCCACATGTAATTGACACCATCCAATAATGTTCTTTTTCTCTGTCTGGCTATTTCATTTAGCATAATGTCCCACTTCATTTCATCACAAGTGGCAGGATTTCCTTCTTTTATTTTTATTGCTGAATAATATAAAATATACACATGCAATGGAATATTATTAATTTCAATAATATATAACTGGAAGGCCACATTTTCTTTATTTATTCTCGATCAAAAGACATTTAGGTTTTTTTTTTCCATATCTTGGCTACTGTGAATAATGCAGAAATGAACATGTTTTGTGCAAGTAACTCTTAGAGATACTGATTTTAGTTTCTTTCATATATCCCCAGGAGTGGCAATTGCTAGTCATATTCGTAGTTAAATTTTTGATTTTTTGAGAAACTCCATTCTGTTTTCCATAAAGGCCTGCTTAGTTGATGTTCCTACCAACAGCCGCAAAAGTGTTCTCTTTCTTCCAAAACGTCCTCATGAATATTTGTTATCTTTTGGGTCTTTTTGAAGCCTAACACCTCTTAACAGGTGTGAGATGATCTCATGATTTGATTTGGCATTTCTCTGATGTTAGTGATGTCGATCATCTTTTCAAATACCTATTGGTCATTTGTATATTTTCTTTGGAAAAAGCCTATTGAGGGTCCTTTGCCATTTTTAAATTGCATTAATTTGCTTTTTTGCTGTTGTGTTGTATGAGTTTTTCTCTTTATATAATTTAACTATTAATCTTTTTCCATATTTTGGTGTGCAAATATTTTCCTCCCATTCTGTAACATTGCCATTTTAATTTATTGACTGTACCTTGTTTGTAAGAAGCTCTTTAGTTTGGATCTAGTCCCACTAGTTATTTTTAGCTTCAGTTGTCCATGCTTCTGAGGTTCTCATCCCAACAAATCATCACCAAAGATCTATAGTAAAGACTTTTTCCTCTTGCATTTTTTTTGCAGTTTTATGGTATCAGATTGGTAATTTAAGTATGTGATCCATTCCAGTTAATTTTTGTGAATGTGTAAGATAGGGCTCCTCTTTTCATTATTTTGCATGTTAATATCCAGATTCCCAGCATCATTTTACAAAGACAATCCTTTCCTAATAGTTTTTGGGTGCCCTTGGTCAAAATTAGTTGATTGTTCATTTGTGGGTTTTCCTCCTATTCCAATCCCTTTTCTAAGTTTCCAACTTCCTGTTAAAATTGAATTATTTCAACATTTTATCTGAATGTCCGTAAGCATTCCAAACATGTACCAAGTCGTAAATTCATTATTCGTACTTACTTACTTCCTTCTTTCTATTTTTAAATTATCAATGCTTTGTTGAAATAAGACAGATTATGTTTTGGCCATTAAGGTTGAAAACCTGTCATAGAATAAATTTGACAGAGTGAGTGAACGATAGAGAGGGAGCATGAGCCCAGGTGGGGGTAGGGAAATGGGAGGGAACAGAGGGAAGGGAAAGCAGCTCTCACCAAGGCAGGGAGCCCGATGAGCATTACTGGGGCTCTGGGATCAAGACCTGAAGCCAAAGGCAAAACATTTAACCAACTGAGGCCACCCAGACACCTCCCCAAATATAATATTTATAAATATATTTTTAAAAAAGGCTTTGATATTTTTTTAATTTTTTATTTATTTATGATTAGTCACAGAGAGAGAGAGAGAGAGAGGCGAGACATAGTCAGTGGGAGAAGCAGACCCATGTGCACCGGGACCCGACTGGGATTCGCTCCCGAGTCTCCAGGCTCGTCTCCCTGGGCCAAAGGCAATCGCTACCCTCCTGCGCCACCTCAGGAACCCCCAAAATATATTTGATATAAATCAGATTACAAACTAAGTAATTGAGCTTCGTATATCCTTTTTCTCCTCATAGGTTTTTAAAATGTCATGTTTTCTTGATTGAGTTACATTTGTCCTATGTACAGTGGTCATTACCAAACAACATTCAAAATTTTAAAGGCAAAACAACAAGATTAGTGGAATTACCATCATTATTTTCTTTCCACGCTCTCTAGATGAGTATAAAGATAAGCTAGCGATGTATAAGACTTTTACAATAAGATATAAAATACAACATTCTTTCTGGGAAAATAGCTGTAATATTTTTATAGATAACCGAAAAGATGTTATTGTCCTTTAAAGGAAAGCTTAGGAGTGCTCTGAGCTGATCCTATATGGGCCCTATATTTCCAGCCACCCAATTAGTGTTTCCTCAAACAGTCCATGAACTTTTCGACTTAACTGGGTCCTTGTTAATATGCTGCCCTATACCTTCTTGTACATCAAAATTTTACTCTTTAAACATCAGGTCAAATGCTGCCCACCACTTGAAGCTATGTTTCCCCCTGAATCAAGAATTAATCATTCCTTTCCCTTTAGGCTACCAAAGCACTAATTTTTTTTTTGAAGGACACACCTTTTATTGTGTAAAACTCACATAACATAAATTTACACCCTTTTAAAAACAATTTTAAGTATATGTTAATAGTATTGAGAACTGTATGTTTCTTGTTGTACAAAAAAAAGTGGAAAATTCTCCTCCGAGTTTATACATTTTGCATAATTGAATATCTATACTCATTGAACAACTTCCTATATCGCTCCCCCCATCCCCCCCACTTCCTAGTGGCAGCCACCAGTATACCTTCTGTTTCTATGAGTTTAGATTACTTTTAATAACTCAAATAAGTAGAAGCAAGCAGTGTATATCTTTTAAGTTGGTTTGGCTTATTTCCCTTAGCATAATGCTTCAAGTTCATTCATCTTTTGCATATGGCAGGATTCCTTTTCTTTTTATACATCATATTCCACATTTTCTTTCCTTTATCCCATTCATCCTTGATGGCATTAGGTTGTTTACATATCTAGGCTGTTGAGTTTCACTGCAAAGAACATGGGGTGTGCAATATCTAATTTGAGATTTTGTTTTTAACTCTTTGGATAAATACCAGGAGTACAACTGCAGGATCGATATGACAAGTTCCATTTTAATTAAAAATTTAGTTCATTAATTTGTTTATTTATTTAGAGTTGAGCAGAGAGAGGGCCAGAAAGGGAAAAGGAACAGAGGGGCAGAGGGAGAAAGGGAGAGGGAAAGGAAGAGAGACAAGCAGACTTCTAGCTCAGTTGTGGAGCCTGACATGGAGTCCAGTCCCACAACACCGAGATCAATGACCCTGAGCTTGAAACCCGAGTGGGTTCTTTGTAATCAAAACTGAGCCATCCAGGCCCCTCCTATTTTAAACATTTTTGATGAAACTCCATAACTGATTTTTTTTTCCATATTAGCTGCATCATTTTACAATCCTACTAAGAGCTACAAGTGATGCCAATTTTCCGCCCATCCTTGCCGCCACCCACCCCAGCAACCAATAATAGATATTGTATAATATACATAGTAAGGGTCATTCTAGTGATGAGAGGTAATATCTTATTCCAAAGTTGCTGATTCTTATTTAGTTTCTGCCTTACTCATTAGATTTGTTTTTTAACTGTCTGTTTTTTTTTCACTAACCATATAGTAAGCATTGACAACTAATAGTAACCTCATAGTTCCTATTCATAATATTACTCCAAAGCAAACTATTTAACTTTCCTCTTAGTAAGTAAATAATATTCCTACTTCTTATTGATTATATCACTGCCAATATTAATAAGAAAGGAGTTGATTTAACACCAATCATATCCTCTATTTTTTAAAGGAGAAGAACAGAACTATGTTTCAATATTATTTCCTTTTCCCCATGGAATTGATTGACTCATTGATGTAGTTATTTAATATTAATAATCCCAAAATGAAATTTAAAAAAATAAATAACATCAGTATATTGTTATATAAGTAGAGCTTTATTTTAAGTTAAAATGTATATATGCTAATAAATTAATAACGTAAATACTTTACATATGTGTAATATGTTCATCTATAATAACAATAGGAGAAAGTGTTTGCATATATAAATTGGACCTAACAGCTAATGTGACAACTCATAGTACTGGTGAAAAACCTTCTCAAAATAATTGGAACTACATGATTTATTTAACACAATGGAATGAAAATAAGACACTTTTTACTTTTTTTTCTCTTTAGTGTTGTACACAAAGGTCCTCAAAATTTCTATTACATTTTGCTAACAGAGTGCCAATAAAACTCTACATTTATTTCAATGTTATTTTAATCTTTTCTTCTT